>NW_027507785.1:231669853-231827353 GCF_037356315.1 Lithobates pipiens | reverse complement strand
CGTCCGGATTGCGCCGTGCGGCTCGCGCATGCGCAGTAGGGAACCGGGAAATGAAGCCGAAAGGCTCCATTTCCTGATTCCCATACCCAAGATGGCGGCGGCAGCACCCGAGTGTTGATCTAGAGATCGGCTTTGGGTGCCGACATCGCGGGCGCGCTGGACAGGTAAGTGTCACCATTTTAAAAGTCAGCAGCTGCAGTATTTGTAGCTGCTGACTTAAAAAAAAAAAAAAAAAAAACGCGGAGTCCCGGCGGACTCCCGCTTTAAGGGAATAAAATTGATTAACCCACCTGTTAAGGAAGTGTCTTTAAAAACAAGACAGGAAGTGGTAGATGGGTGTGGAGGAGTGGAGAAGACATGGTGGATGGTGTTTATTTTTGGGTTGCAGCAACTGAAGTGGACAGCAGTGTCCTGTTTGGAAGGCTCCTGGCAGGGGAAGCTACCTGCCATCAAGATCAAGCTCTGTTTTGATAAAGACAGCTATTCGGGACTTTGCAAGTCGGTGAGACTACAAACCTTTTTCCTTTTGTTTTCGGCTGCTGTAAAGCCATTTAAGTTTAATAAACCGTTTGTTGTGTGAAAAGCCTGTGTCCTGCGATCTACCTGGTCCCCCGAACATTACAAGTGGTGGAGAATGCGGGCAACACAAAGTAACAGGCGTTTTTTTTTTTTTGCTATTTTTTTTTTTTGCATTGGGTTTAAACTGACATTTAAAGGGACAGTACAGTGAATTTATGTCCTGGGTTAAAGCTGCACAACTGTTGAAAACTGAAACGATGGAGGAGCTAATTAAACAGCTGCCCTTGGCTAATATGCAAGCGCAGACTCGCCATGAGGAAGCTAATCAGCGCTTAGCAGCCCAGCAAGCGATCCTACAAGAGGTTATGCAGGCTCAGATGGCCGTCTTAAAAGAAGCAATGCAACAGCTTTCTCTGAGCCGTGAACAAGTGGCCGTTGCCCCTGGCAACCAGGTGACCATAAGGGCAAGCCATTTTTTGCAGAAACTGTCCCCGAGTGATGACGTAGAGGCGTTTCTGGCTACATTTGAGAGGACAGCAGAGAGAGAAGGGTGGCCCCAGGGCCAGTGGGTTGGCTTAATTGCTCCTTTCCTCACCGGAGATCCTCAAAAAGCCTATTTCGACCTACCACCAGAAGACGCTAAAGATTATAAAAAATTAAAGGCGGAAATACTGGCTCGGTTGGGGGTGACTATGGCTGTCCGGGCCCAACGAGTGCACCAATGGAAGTATCGTACAGATCGGGCACTGCGGTCTCAAATGCATGACCTGGTGCAACTAGTAAAAAAATGGCTGCAGCCCGAAGTGTTGTCTGGTCCCCAAATTGTGGAGCGGGTCGTGCTGGACCGATACTTAAGGTCACTGCCAGACGACCTTCAATGGTGGGTCAGCCATGGAGACCCCAAAACGGTGAACCTCCTTGTCAAGATGGTGGAACGATATACAGTGGTGGAGGATCTGCTTGGCCCTACCAAGCGTCAAGGGCCCAGTCTGCCACGGCCTTTCCGACCAACTGCCACCCTTCGAAAGGATGTCCCCAGGAGCCCTGGAACCAACACCCTGGAAGGCCAAGAGTCACACCCGTTACCCCCTCAGCGACCTGTTCAGAGAGGAGGGGAGGTACAATGTTGGCGATGTCATGCCTGGGGCCATACCCGGGCCCACTGCCCATTGCAGGAAGAGCCCATGGAATGCAGGGTTCTTCGAAGGGGGTCGTTTTATGCCCATGAAGCCTGTACAACACATCTTGACCTTGGAGAGGGGAAGTTTGAGTGTGAAGTCCAAGTGAACCACCACCCTGCACAGGCTTTGCTGGACTCTGGAAGCATGGTAACCCTGGTTCACCCTAGAGTAATTGGGAAGATCGGTCCGGTAAGCAAAATTTTGCAGGTTGTGTGCATTCATGGGGACACTAGAGAGTACCCTCTCATCTCGGTGTCCATCTCCACAGCATGTGGCACTGGTACTCAAGAGGTGGGGGTGGTAAAGAACTTGGTACATGACGTTATCATAGGACGTGACTGTCCGTTATTTGCAAAACTCTGGAGACAAGGAGAACTATCTGAAAGGTCCAGAGACTGGGAAGAAACTAGTCCCTCTGTTCCTGTGGTTGAGGGTAATAACCCTGAGATGCCACATATTCGTAATATGGACCCAGTTGATAATGCCATGGCTTTGGTTAATAGTGATGAAAATAGTGCTGATACTGTTAAGGATGTCAATATGTGGGGTTCTCAGACCTACCTGAGGGGGGGAGGGAACCTTCCCCGCTTCAGGTAATGCTGGGGGAAGAGGATGAGGAAATGGCCTCTACCCCTGCCTTGCCAGATTTGGGTGTTCCCCAGGGGGGCATTTGGTACTGCCCAGATGCAGGACCCCACTTTGGCCAGGGCACGGGAACAGGTTGTAGTAATAAATGGGGAGCCCCAAGAGCCAGGTGCTAATGAGCGGTGGCCACATTTTTCAATATGTAATGAATTGCTTTATCGGGTTACTAAAGTGAGAGAAAACGTGGTAGAACAATTATTGGTACCCCAACAGTATAGACGCAAGGTCCTGGACCTGGCCCATGATGATGTTTTAGGGGGACACCTGGAAGTTGAAAAGACGGAGGCACGGATCGCTGACCGGTTTTACTGGCCAGGCTTGAAAGCAGAGGTAAGGAGATACTGTACCTCTTGTCCCACCTGTCAGTTGACCGCTCCGGCGACCCATTTCCGGAGCCCGTTGGTCCCTCTGTCCATAATTGAGGTCCCATTCGAGAGGATAGCCATGGATATAGTGGGTCCCTTGGTAAAGTCGGCTCGAGGTCATTCTTGCATACTGGTGATCCTCGACTATGCCACTCGCTATCCTGAGGCGCTACCCCTGCGGAATACCTCCTCTAAGGCTATTGCACGGGAGTTATTCCAGTTGTTTACACGGACAGGTTTTCCCTAGGAAATACTCACAGACCAGGGCACCCCATTTATGTCGAAGGTTATGGCTGATGTATGCAAACTGTTTCGGATTAAACAGCTGCGCACATCGGTCTACCATCCCCAAACAGATTAATTGGTAGAGCGTTTTAATAAGACCCTTAAGTATATGCTCAAGAGAGTGGTACAAAGGGATGGGAAAGACTGGGACTGCCTGTTACCAGCTCTCCTATTTGCTATCCGAGAAGTGCCCCAGGCCTCCACTGGGTTTTCACCCTTTGAATTGGTATATGGGAGGAGACCTCGTGGATTACTGGACTTTGTTAAAGAAGAATGGGAAAGTCAACCAATTCAGCATAAAAGTGTTCTTGAATATGTCTCTCAAATGCAGGAGAGGATCCGAACTGTGATGCCGCTAGTTAAGGAACATTTACAAAAAGCCCAGGAGGCTCAACGACGGGTCTATAATAGGGCAGCCAAAATTTAGGAACTTCCAAGTGGGGGATCGAGTAGCAGTGTTGATTCCCACTGTGGAAAGTAAATTCTTGGCCAGATGGCAAGGCCCTTTCGAGGTTGTAGAAAAAGTGGGAGAGGTAAATTATAGAGTCCACCAGCCAGGCAAGAGGAAACCCTTCCAGATATATCATGTAAACTTGTTAAAGCCCTGGACAGACAGGGAACCAGTAACCTCCCTGGCTAGTACAAAACTTGAGCCTCGGGTTGGGGTAGAGAGTGTCCAAGTAGCAAATACCCTGTCTAAAACCCAAAGTCAGCAGGCAAAGGAGTTCTTGCAGAGAAATAAAGAAAAATTTTCAGACTTGCCAGGGCTCACTAGTGTCATAGAGCATGATATTGTCACAGAACCAGGAGTCAAATTTTTTTGTCCGGCCCTACCGCATCCCAGAGGCTCAAAGGAAGGCCATTTCAGAGGAAGTAAAAATGTTAGACCTAGGGATTATTGAGGAATCGCAGAGTGAGTGGTCGAGCCCGATCGTGTTGGTACCGAAGCCCAACGGTACTCTGCAATTTTGCAATGATTTCCGGAAACTTAATGAAGTTTCCCGGTTTGATGCCTACCCCATGCCCCGGGTAGATGAGCTTATCGAGAGACTAGGTCCAGCCAGGTATATCACTACGTTAGACCTTACCAAGGGGTATTGGCAAATACCGTTGACTAAGGCTGCTAGAGAGAAAACTGCTTTTTCTACCCCAGAGGGGAGTTTTCAGTACAAAAGGATGCCTTTTGGATTGCAAACTGCTCCAGCCACATTCCAGAGAGCAATGGATAGGATTTTACGACCTCACCGGAAGTATGCCTCAGTATACTTGGACAATATAGTCATTTTTAGCAAAGACTGGGAATCACATTTGCCCAAAGTGCAGGCAGTGCTGGACTCTCTTTGGAAGGAGGGGTTTACAATAAACCCTGAAAAATGTGCTTTGGGAATGGAGGAGGTGAAATACCTGGGTTATATCGTGGGTAGAGGGGTAGTGAAACCGCAGGTCAACAAGATAGAGGCTATACAGAATTGGCCCCGCCCCCTCACAAAAAAGCAGGTACGTGCATTGCTGGGCATGGTGGGATACTACAGGAGGTTTGTACCCAACTTTGCCACGTTGGCGGCTCCGTTGACCGATCTGACTAAGGGTCGGAAATCGGTCATGGTGGAGTGGAATGCAGACGCTGAGAAGGCTTTTTTGGAGCTCAAGTCGGCACTGTGCCAACACCCTGTCCTAGTAGCACCTAATTTTTCAAAAGAGTTTGTCCAGACTGATGCTTCCGATGTAGGATTGGGAGCGGTGTTACAGGTTATTCATGGCGAGGAACACCCGATAGTCTTCCTCAGCAGGAAGTTAACACCAGCGGAGAAAAACTATGCCATAATTTAACGAGAGTGTCTGGCCATTAAGTGGGCTCTGGAATCCCTCAGATATTACCTTTTGGGGAGGAAGTTTAGGTTGATTTCTGACCATGCCCCTTTAACATGGCTGAGACAGGGAAAAGGGACTAATGCCAGGGTTACCCGGTGGTTCCTGGCACTCCAGGAATTTAAATTTGTAGTGGAGCATAGGCCCGGGAGACTGCATCAAAATGCAGATGCCCTCTCCCGAGTCCATTGTTTGTTTGAGCTCCACTGTTGCCTCCACCTCTTTGGCGTTGGGGCATAGGGGGGGGGGGGGGGTTATGTACAGGTCGCCGTGGCTGGGTCCTGGAAGGACGCTATATTTCCCCCTCTATTTGGTTTATGGTCTTTCAGGGAATAAAATTGATTAAGAGCCCATTCACACAGGGGCAACACGACTTGTAGGCGACTTGATCAGGCTACTTGGACACGACTTGACAGCGGCGACTTGGGACGACTTCAAAACGACTTGTGATGACTTCAAGCGCGACTTGGGACGACTTACAAGTCGCCCCAGGCCAGGCGACTTTTGCCGCGGCCAAGCAGAGAATGAGCTCAAGGGGAAACTCCACGGCAAATTTCTGAAAAAAAATTGGCGTGGGTTCCCCCTCCGAGAGCATACCAGGCCCTTAGGTCTGGTATGGATTCCAAGGGGAACCCCCTACGCCGAAAAAACGGCGTGGGGGTCCCCCCCAGATCCACACCAGACCCTTATCCGAGCACGCTACCCGGCCGGCCAGGAAAGGGGGTGGGGACGAGCGGGCGGCCCCCCCCCTCCTGAGCCGTACCAGGCCGCGTGCCCTCAACATGGGGGGGTGCCTTGGGGGAGGGGGGGCGTGCGGCCCCCACCCCAAAGCACCTTGTCCCCATGTTGATGAGGACAAGGGCCTCTTCCCGACAACCCTGGCCGTTGGTTGTCGGGGTCTGCGGGCGGGGGGCTTATCGGAATCCAGGAGCCCCCTTTAATAAGGGGGCCCCCGGATACCGGCCCCCCACCCTATGTGAATGAGTATGGGGTACAATGTACCCCTACCCATTCACCTGTGAAATAAAGTACAATAAAACACACAACACAGAGAAAAAGTATTTTATTGCACAGCCGGGGGTCTTCCGTCTTCGGGGGTCTTCTCGCCGGACTCCTCCGCTATGTGTGTGTAGCTCTTTTGCCAGCGGAGGAGTCCGGCTTTCTTCCTCCCCGCCGCCGGCCTCTTCTCCCGACTTCGGGGGTCTTGTCCCCCTCTTCGGTTCTTCTGCCGGGCCACCGCGCCTGGTCCGGTGGCCCGGTCTTCTGTCGCCGTCTTCCGTTCTTCTGTCGCCGCCTTCGGTTCTTCTGCCGGGCCACCGCGCCTTCTTATAGCTCTTTTACAGGCGGTGGCCCGGTCTTCCGTCGCCGCCGCCGCCGCCGCCGCCTTCCGTTCTTCTCCTTCTTCTTCTCCTGGAGATGTTGACTCGACGAGCTCTCCGGCCACAATGCCAGGGACGCGCTCCGCTGCCTCTTATATAGGGACAATGGGGCGGTGTCACATGGGTTGATGTCACATGGGTTGGTCACATGGGTTGATGTCACATGGTAAGGGGGCGGGGTCACCATGTGACATCAACCCATGTGACCAACCCATGTGACATCAACCCATGTGACACCGCCCCATTGTCCCTATATAAGAGGCAGCGGAGCGCGTCCCTGGCATTGTGGCCGGAGAGCTCGTCGAGTCAACATCTCCAGGAGAAGAAGAAGGAGAAGAACGGAAGGCGGCGGCGGCGGCGGCGACGGAAGACCGGGCCACCGCCTGTAAAAGAGCTATAAGAAGGCGCGGTGGCCCGGCAGAAGAACCGAAGGCGGCGACAGAAGAACGGAAGACGGCGACAGAAGACCGGGCCACCGGACCAGGCGCGGTGGCCCGGCAGAAGAACCGAAGAGGGGGACAAGACCCCCGAAGTCGGGAGAAGAGGCCGGCGGCGGGGAGGAAGAAAGCCGGACTCCTCCGCTGGCAAAAGAGCTACACACACATAGCGGAGGAGTCCGGCGAGAAGACCCCCGAAGACGGAAGACCCCCGGCTGTGCAATAAAATACTTTTTCTCTGTGTTGTGTGTTTTATTGTACTTTATTTCACAGGTGAATGGGTAGGGGTACATTGTACCCCATACTCATTCACATAGGGTGGGGGGCCGGTATCCGGGGGCCCCCTTATTAAAGGGGGCTCCCGGATTCCGATAAGCCCCCCGCCCGCAGACCCCGACAACCAACGGCCAGGGTTGTCGGGAAGAGGCCCTTGTCCTCATCAACATGGGGACAAGGTGCTTTGGGGTGGGGGGGGCCGCACGCCCCCCCCTCCCCCAAGGCACCCCCCCCATGTTGAGGGCACGCGGCCTGGTACGGCTCAGGAGGGGGGGGCCGCCCGCTCGTCCCCACCCCCTTTCCTGGCCGGCCGGGTAGCGTGCTCGGATAAGGGTCTGGTGTGGATCTGGGGGGGACCCCCACGCCGTTTTTTCGGCGTAGGGGGTTCCCCTTGGAATCCATACCAGACCTAAGGGCCTGGTATGCTCTCGGAGGGGGAACCCACGCCAATTTTTTTTCAGAAATTTGCCGTGGAGTTCCCTCTTGAGAGCTGATAATTCTGTCAAAGTCGCCTCCGTATAGACGGAGATCCGACTTGGAGGCGACCTCCATTGAAATCAATGGGTACCGGTCGCCTACAAGTCGGATAGAAGTAGTACAGGAACCTTTTTTGAAGTCGGAGCGACTTCAGTAGCGTGCATTAACACGGCTCTCATTCACTTACATTGCTTTTTAAATGTTGTCCGACCTGAGGCGACCTGAGGCGACTAGGGGCGACCTGAAGTCGGATCAGGAGTTGCCCCTGTGTGAATGGGCTCTAACCCACCTGTTAAGGAAGTGTCTTTAAAAACAAGACAGGAAGTGGTAGATGGGTGTGGAGGAGTGGAGAAGACATGGTGGATGGTGTTTATTTTTGGGTTGCAGCAACTGAAGTGGACAGCAGTGTCCTGTTTGGAAGGCTCCTGGCAGGGGAAGCTACCTGCCATCAAGATCAAGCTCTGTTTTGATAAAGACAGCTATTCGGGACTTTGCAAGTCGGTGAGACTACAAACCTTTTTCCTTTTTGTTTTCGGCTGCTGTAAAGCCATTTAAGTTTAATAAACCGTTTGTTGTGTGAAAAGCCTGTGTCCTGCGATCTACCTGGTCCCCCGAACATTACACGAGAGATAACAATTGACGCTGCTTTATCCTCTGTGAATAAAAATTTGATTTGTCCGGTAGACAATGCTTAAGGATCCAATGGATAAGAAGCTGGAATTCCTATTAACCTCCCTGGCGGTATGATTCAGTCTGGAATTAGGTGCTGAAAGTGGTACAATTATTTTGCATGGAAATCTGCCTTTTATTTTGTAGTCCTGTAATTCTTAGGAATAACAGTCTTAAATCTCTTCAAACCAGAGTCTAGCAGGCACCCCGGGTATGATAAAGTTTATAATATAATAAAGAATAATAAAAATTATTCAATAATGTAATCAAATCCTAAAACACTGAAAAAGGGACACTTTTTGTTTGCTATGGACAATCTCCAAATTCCAGGCAGAAAAAACTATATTTATAATATAAAAGTGCATGCAGGGCATTGCACAGACCACTAGGGACAAAGGGGGTGTGTAATTTTTTAATACAGTACTGTAATCTGTAAGATTACAGTGCTGTGTGTGTTTTGTGTCTTTTTACTTTTTTGAATTTGCCACCGTTCTCCGCTCCCGTGCGCCGTAACGTCGCAGGGAACGGAGCTCTGTGGCATTCGGCACTGTGAATCGAGCGGAGGACAGCTCGATCACACAGCGCGGAGGACATCGCTGGATCCAGGGGACAAGGTAAGTAAGTCTCCCTGCGTCCTCCCCTGCATCCAGCGATGCGATCCCGAGTCTGGCTCGGGGTTACCGTTCCTGCTAGAAAATTCCCAACCCGAGCCAGACTCGGGATTACCGCTAGGGAGGCTATAGAACACTTTTTTTTTTTTTTTTTTTTTCTCTGGCAGGTTCAGTAACTCAGCCTGTGCTGGCAGCAATTGGTGTATGTTAATCCTTGAAAGACCAGTTTAAACGGGTGCTCAAGGTTATTCCTGATCAGCAGGCCCAAGATTTGGCTGAGCTACCAGGGTGTTGTGTTTTGCAATAGACGCTATGAGAGATTCTATTTTCCAGGCCTCACGCCTTATGCTTGGGTTGGTGCATATGCGTAGAATACTTGGGCCAATACTTGGTTGAAATATTGGTCAGCCAAAACACCATGCAAAAAGTTCCTGGCTAGTTTTCCTTTTCGTGGTGAACGGCTGTTTGGGGATGATCTGGATAAATACATCCAAATTCTTTCTAATGGGGAAAAGTACCCTTTTGCCAGTTAGGAAAAGGAGTAAGCATATTTAATTTAAACGAGCCTTTTCTCCAGTGCCAGGGGCGAAGGGGCACCCCCGCTCAGTCGAGTTGGGGGAAGACTTCTGCAGTTCTCAAGGGTCTGGCAGGAAGAGTGTCAAGGCGAGTGGGTGTCTTCCTCAATAACTCTAGGGTACAAACTAGAGTTTGAGAGTCCCCGTCTCCTCGTTTTTCCTCAGGGATCCAGAGAAAAGTCTCTTTCAATCATTGGACCATCTTTTGTCTCAAAAGGTGATATCGGTGGTCCCCATGGAAGAGCGGGGGTTGGGGTTTTATTCAAACCTTTTCACGGTACCAAAACCAAATGGAGATGTCGGACCCATTCTAGATCCCAAAGATCTAAACTGTTTTTTGAATATCCGCTCTTTTCGCATGGAGTCAGTCCGATCAGTAATCTCCATCCTGCAAGGTGGAGAACTTCTGGCATCGATCAACATTAAGGATGCATACCTCCACGTGACTATTTTTCCTGCTCACCAGAAATATCTACGTTTTGAGATAGAAAATCTTTATTTTCAGTTTGTAGCTCTGCCTTTTGGTCTAGCTACTGCACCTGGAGTATTTATTTACAAAGGCTCTGGCTCCTCGTCTAGGCAGATTAAGGGCTCAAATTATAACGATTTTAGCTTACCTAGACGGTCTGCTCTTGATAGACCAGTTGGTAGCCCACTTAGACCAAAGTATAGTCACCACAGTCAACTACCTGGAATACTTAGGTTGGATTCTCAACCTAGAGAAATCTTCCTTAAAACCAGCAAGAAGATTGGAATACTTGGGTCTGATCATAGATACAGCCCAGAAGAGGGTATTCTTACCCCAGGCAAAGATCAGTGCCATTAGAGAGCTGATTCGGGTAGTCAAGGCAAAGAAGAATCCTATTTGACTTTGCATGAGGTTGTTGGGAAAGATGGTTGCTTCATTCGAGGCCGTTCCTTATGCTCAGTTTCATTCGAGACTGCTGCAAAACAGTATCCTATCGGCTTGGAACAAGAAGGTCCAAGCTCTAGACAATGTGTTTGTCTCCAAAGGTGCGCCAGAGCCTCAGCTGGTTGTTAACCAAAAATCTGCAGAAGGGAAAATCCTTCCTACCAGTTACCTGGAAGTGGTCCAGATCAGAAATGACCTTGCCCATCAATATTCTAGAGATTCAGGCAACGTGCTTGGCCCTGAGAGCCTGGACGTTCAGGTTACGGAATCGACCTGTCAGGATCCAATCTGACAGTGCCACAGCAGTGGCCTATATCAATCACCATGGGGGCATGAGAAATCGTGCGGCCCAGAGAGGGGAATCATATCCTAACTTTAGCAGAAAACAATGTACCTTGCCTATCGGCAGTATTCATTCCAGGAATAGAGAATTGGCAGGTGGACTACTTGAGTCGCCATTTCAAAGATGTGGGTGATTCTGAAAGTAGATCTGTTTGCGTCCAGGTTCAACAAAAAGATCAACAACTTTGTGTCAAGAACAAAAGATCCGATAGCTTGCAGAACAGATGTCTTGGTTATTCCCATGGAATCAGTTTTTATTTATACATTGCCTCCTCTTCTGCTTCCTTGACTTCTTTACAGGATCAAGCAGGAAGGGAAGTCGTGATTCTTGTGGCCCAGGAGATCTTGGTATGCAGATACCATAAAGATGGTGGTAGGGGACCCATGGCCCCTACCACGACGTCCAGACCTTCTCTCGCAAGGTCCGGTATTCCATCCTATCTTACAAATGCTAAATTTAAAAATTTGGCTATTGAGACCCACATTCTGAAGAAGCGTGGGCTGTCAGGTTCAATGGGATCTACCTTTGTTAATACAAGGAAGCCAGCCTGCAGAGTCGTATAGTATATAGTCTGGACGGCATATGTCTCCTGGTGTGAATCCAGGGGTTGGCACCCCAGGAAGTATGTCATAAGTAGAATCCTTGACTTTCTGCAAATTGGATTAGAAATGATGCTGGCCTTGAGTACTATCAAAGGCCAGGTTTCCACCTTATCGGTATTATTTCAGCGACCACTTGCTTCGCATTCTTTGGTTTGTAGCTTTATTCAGGGGGTAACATGGCTTAATCCACCGGTTAGGTCACCCCTGAACCCTTGGGACTTGAATGTAGTTCTGTCAGCATTATAGAAACAGCCTTTTGAGCCGATACAACATATTCCCTTGGTCCTTTTGACAAGGAAACTCATTTTTCTGACATCTTCTTCAAGAAAGGTATCGGAGTTGGCTGCTCTTTCTTGTAAAGAGCCATATTTAATTATTCACAAGGATAAGGTAGTAATGCGTCCTCATCCTAACTTTCTACCAAAGATGGTGTCAAGTTTTCATTTAAACCAGGATATTGTTCTATCTTGTTTTTTTTTTCCAGAACCTGGTTCTACGGAAGAAAAGTCACTATATTCTGTGGTGAGAGCAGTCAGATTCGAAAAACTGAGGTTTTGTTTGTATTGCCTGAAGGTCCTAAAAGAGGACAGGCAGCATTGAAATCTATTTCTAAATAGATTTGACAAGTAATTGTTCAAGCTTATGGTTTAAAGAGGAAGACTCCACCTTTTCAAATCAAAGCGCACTCCACAAGGGCAGTGCATCAGCAAGTCTCGATGGCTCAAATCTGCAAAGCCGCAACTTGGTCTTCAGTCCATACATATACCAGATTCTAATCGGGTGAATGTAAAAAGTCATGAGGATATCTCCTTTGGGTGCAGTGCGCCGCAGGCAGCAGTACAAGTCCTCTGATCTCATGGTGCCCTACTTTTGTTGTCTCCCTCCCTTCAGTTGGCATTGCTCACGGACATCCCACATAGTAATTACTATGGCTTCGTGTCCTGTGATGTACATTTAAGAAAATTAGGATTTTTATAACCGCTTAACTGTAAAATGTTTTCTTTGAAGTACATCACGGGACAGAGGTCCCTCCCCTCTTTCTGGTATACACGTGTATTGCTTTGCTACAAAAACTGAGGTACTCCCAGTAGTGGGAGGGGTTATATAGGGAATGGACTTCCTGTCTTGGGGTGTGCCAATGTCCATCACTTGAAGGTGGCCTATAACGGGCATAGTAATTACTATGGCTCTGTGTCCCGTGATGTACTTCAAAGAAAAGGATTTTACAGGTAAGCTGTTATAAAATTCCTATTTTTATACCTGTACATATATCAGATAAACAGGATGTTCACTTACTCTTCAAGTGTGACATTCTGGCAGCTTGGTGAGAATATAACTGTTGTCCATAGGGGATACATCCATTAATATAATGATTGCCTTTGTACAGAATTTCATGAGTTTGCTGAGACTTTCAACTAGCTCCCCCGTCTGTGCTAGGTCCAGAATGGCTGCAACTTTGGTGCAGTTTGCTGTGTTACACAGCCTGGCTCTAAATTTATGCTTCTGATCATTTTTGTAAGGTAGTTTGCTTTTTATATTGTGTGTCTGTGTGCGTGTGTGAATGGTACAGATTGGCTTTTTTTTTTTTTTAGATCTGTGGATTTTTTTATTGTATTTTTTTAAGATGCCTGGAAATTATGAGGATGGCCCCATTATGTATAGTTGCGCCCCTGTAAGATTACCTAAAGGTGGTTTACTACAGCATTTCAGGAGAGCAAATAATGCAACTAATACTGCCCTGCAGGAGGGTAGCAGTTTTTTATACCATGCTATACTGTGCACTACTGCAATGCTGTGTGTTTTGGTGACATTTATTTTTAAATGGCACATAAATGTAGTAAAATAATGTTTCAATGCACCTTTGTTGTAGTCAACATGGTAGCACTCTCTACCGTGCATTTTGGTGCGCTCCATTGGAAGATTTAGTATAGGTGTGATTTTTAGTCCATTGGGGTGCATTGTCAGACCATATAAATTAATGGACTGCCTGAACACAACGCGCGGCTTCTGACTTACAAGGGTGTAGGGAGCCAAAATTGTTCATCCAACATGGCTATCAACCTTGTGTTCCATTAACTAATGATGTAATGACTGATTTAATACTTTGGTCCTCAGTCCCTGCATGTCCTCTGTCACCACTAGGCCAAAATAGGCATCTTTTTACTAAATAACAAATAGTTTTTTGTACAGTGTCATTTGAATGGCACAGCTAATAGATGTCTTTGTACTGCACAGACTGCAATGCAGACAAATCTAACAGCAGATAATGTATGACAAGCTGCAGCCATGAGGAAGGCACTGCAGGTTGTGTCCATTAATAAAACCGCCACATCTTCAGAATAATCACGTTAAGCAGTCTTTGAAAAACTATATTTATTTTTAATATTGTTGCATATTTAAATAAAAAAAAAAAAACAGTTTTCTCATTTCAAAAATATTTTCAATTTCTTAAGGCAAACACATCTAATGGGTAAGAAAAATCCTTATACATCATACAATATTCGCATAATATAGAATAAACTCATGTGTAATGAGTCACCTGTTCTTTGCTAGATTGCTAAACTGCTAACTATTCTCAAGAGATGGATAACTTCCTGTTTTCTGTAAGCAAGGTGATGGAAGACTTTCCCTTTAAGCATCCTGCATGACTAGATTGCTGCCGGCTCTGCAGAGACATGGTAAATAGTTCTGCAGTTAACCACTTCTGCGCTGCTGCATTGTAACAAATCACTACAGCAGACCAAAGCCTCCCATAATAAAGAGATTAGGGGATTTATGAAAGACCATTAGAACAAGACACTCTCGCTGCACAACCATCGTATTAAATCACGTGCCCTACATGTGTAACATTTACCTGACTTTAATATTCAGTTGTCTGCTTCTATATCGCAGTAGTATGATTTAAAAAAAAAAAAATTGGGGCTGCTTTGTGAAATGCTGTTTAAAAAAATTTTTTTATTCTGTTGGGGATTTAAGTGCTACTTTGAAAGCGAGCTCTGTTTAATTAGTTACTATGCAAATATGATGAGAAGGCGTAATGGGCGAACCTGTAATAACCTACACGAAACAAACAGAAGAGCTGACGGCATGATCACATTCATAGTTGCTCCCAGGAGTATTTGACTTTGCAGGCAGTCGGTAGACTGACATCAGCGAAGAAGCCAGTGTGTTTAAGATGGCGTTTCCACCGTCTGTCACAAAGCAGCTTCATATCCATGCTGCTTGTATAATCTAATGCTGCAGAACTGAAAGCCATTCGTAATGCTCCCTCCAGTAGGCAGTCATACAGTCTGTGTGATGACATCACTGACAAAGCTTAGGGAGTAAGTAGATTCTGAGAGCGAGGAATATAATGACTGGTTGCCATGGAAATGTTCTGCTGAACAGCTGCTGATTTGTTGCTTGAACATAGGTTTTTACGTGCAAGATCCAAGCTCTGCGTGATAAGCTGTGGAGCTTCCTGGTCCAGTCTTTTTATGCTGTACGGCACACACAGGGCTGGAAATTGATGAGGCCGGGCGATCAGGACAAAATACAAGCAGGTACGTCTCCACATTCCATTTCTACATGATTATAGAGTTCAGAATATGTACTGATGTTGTGCTCTGAGTCATTCCTTTGTCAGGTTCAGTCTTTTATTGAATAGTATTCGCATGAAATATTTTTGGTATGCTTTTCTTAGTTGAATTATGAGATGAAGAATTGCCATAAATGTCATGCTTATTTGCACCCAGATGAAAGATACCCATGCTACAGTAATTATCTGCCCCCTGATCAAAGTGTTTGGTGTGGTCTGCGTGATGTCTGCTTATCTGGCTTTGCAGAGAAATATATACAATTTTCCACATGACTTAAATGAGGGGAAGCTATAGAGGAAGAAAGGTTATGCATCATAAATATTGAATTCAGAGCTACTACTAACTGCTAAAATATGAAGCATCAGCAAAATCAGACCCGTTTACTGCCAATATCAATTATGCTCTTTTATGTTCCTTGAGAAAGACCTGCTAGCACACACAAATGGCTACGTGCAGATTCGGTTGTTGCTTTTCATGTTATTTTTATGCATAGGTAGTAGTGGAATGTGCAAATCTATTGCTGAGATGTTTTCATTGAACAATAACTCAGGCTAGTAGTGTCACACACTAGTAGTAATTGACCACGTCTCAATAAAACCAGTAGAATTACAGGTCATCCACAAAATCATTTGCACACATGTTTTCTCATACATAATGCAAAACAGTTGATCATCTTTGTGCATACCACACCAGCGCTGTTCATGAAACCTTTTTATAATTGCTTTTAAAGCTGCTTTATTTTTTTTAATTATTTACATGCAATGCTCATTAGGAAAAGCTTTCTTCATAAATCAGCTTGTGCGTTTAGCACTTCCCATTTTTTTGCATGTATTTCCCAGAAGTCTTGCCCTTAATCCAGTATAGTAAAACACTACTACTGCAGTGGAGGCTGCTTCTGTATGACTGACTCCTTCACTGGAGTGGGGTCTGTTTGCAGCATATTAGGAAGAAGAAGACAAAAAAAAAAAACAGGTGCACCATTTCCTGGCAGCTGGCTTTTCGTAGTAAATTTCTGAAGGACAGTTGCTTCAAACAATCACATGCATCCTTTTTTCATTCTGATTCTGCTACACCATGAACCATGTTGTTCATAAATGGCCATATATTGCTGTTTGATTTTTAATAACCTATTAGGTATATTTTTACTTTCCAGCTGCCTTTGACAAAGGGGATGATCGAAGACTTGCAAAGAAGCCCACATTTACTAGTTCCCAGGTAAATCTGAACTATAGTTATGTATTGGTGAATAATGTTGTATAGATAAAGATGATTTACTATAATGTAGGCAAATTATAGATTAAAAATAACACTCAAAGTTTGTATTGATAATGTTTTTATATTGTCGGAATTATTTGCAGTATACAGGCTGTGATGGTAAATTCATTATTATTTTTTTATAACAGATGTTGTGTAATTTAGAGTGAACAAATGCCGTAATTTCTAAATGCTGTCCCCAAATTGATATGATGTCTATAAATAGCCCCTTATGTAAATGCCAGTAACTTCCCACAAGTCCCTGCACCATTAACTAGCTTCCAGACTTGATTCATTCAAGAGGAAAGAGCACAACCAATGTATCCAATAGGACACTGAAGCATCTTAGGGCAGTTTGTTTATTTCTGCTGATATGCTGCCAGCATCCCTCTACAGCTTGCAATACACTCCCAGGTAATGCTGTAGGTAATATGGGGGCACACTTTTATACTACAATACAGAACACTCCAAAGCTCAAGATACATAATGTAGTAATGTATTTTGGAATAGATGATCATGTTCCCCAATCGCACAAAGAAATGACTAAAAGTGTCATTTTGCGATTTAGATGGAGACATGATTGGCATGACTGGTGGCTGTTATATTTTTATTTTTTATTTTTTTATATTTGCAGAGGGTTGGTATTTGAATGAGAAGCTCCTGTATTTAGATCTTTTAGATTTATTTACAGTTGACCTTTTTGGGTTATTTTTCAGATGCTTTATCATAATCTTCAATAACACACACACACTCACACACTTTGGCTTAATGGTGGTTCAGAATAACATTGCTGTGCATCTTTGGGTTAAAGAAACAGATCTGTTTCTATTCTACCTGACATTCTTTGTTACACTGCTTGGGCAAAGGGATTTGATGTATCGCATCGCCATGTGAATGAGTGGCTTATGAGAGGTGGTTTAGATTGTGCTGAACTGACTTGATCAGTCACTGCTGTAAGGTGTGCAAGGTGTGGGCAGGTAGGAAGCGTTTTTTTTTTTTCAGAGGTTCGTGCCCAGTTTGAGGAAAGGGTGGTGGTGGTGGGCCCTGTTGGGGCCTGGACTGCTACCTTGGGGTATGTACGGCCTTATGGTCGACTCCACCTATGTTTCCAGAGGAATGCTGCCTCTGAACCCACAGTCATCACTTGGACATCTATCGGTCCTATCTTCGTAGTAAGTACAATCACTTTTACATTTGTTCTTATGGTACTGTTTATTTTTTTTTTTTTTTTTTTTTTTTTTTTATGTCTGTGGGTAAGCATCAGAGCTAAAGTGTGGTGTTTTTTTTTTGTTTTGTTTTTTTAGATGTTAAAACTAAATCGGCTGTCCAGCACCCAGAACTGCACGTCTTGTGCTCACTCCTGGTGCAACAGTAAATGGACTGATAAAAGTCCAAGCGCCAGAATGCAATTTCTAGTCACCATGGTGCCTGGGATTTGTCAAGCCATGCCCTAAAATAGCATCTATGGATGCTTGTACTAATACATTACACATCAGAATGCATGACTTTCTTAATAGTTACAATAGCAAAAGTCACCTATTGGCCTACAAGCCCTAAATTGCCTGGTTCAGAAGAGTCTCAAGCATATCTATACTAAAGCTTGTAAAACTGTATAAAACAGATTACGTGGCACAATTTGAATGTTGTAAACCAATGGTTAAAAAAAAAAGGTCCTATAGCATGCAAGGTATTCTGCCTTCTCGGCATACTTTTCTGAACAGTGAGGCTGAATGCTGCACCTGTACCTCCTGGGCGCACTAGAACATTGTACTTCAGCGCATAGGGGATTGAGGCTATAGGGTTATTGGGTAGGAATTGTATTAAGAACATTGCAAACAATGAAAAGTTGTCACAGAGACAAGAGGTAGGTTAACTCATGGGTAAACCTGTTCTGGTAAAACCAAAGAGGGATATCATTTATTGCTGTGTGTCTCGTAAAGGGAGTGAAGAGAGATCTCCCCAGATTACAAAATAAAAATAAAAAAAATTGACGGTGTCTTAACCACTATCTACTATATCCAAAAAAGTTTTTGAATTCCCACTTAATATGTATTGTATTATAAAAAAATAAAAAAAAAACTCAAATGGCTTTGCATTGCTTGGATCCTATTTTTATTTTTTGCAGCAAAGTCGACCTAAAATTGTGAAGTCAAAAGAAGAACGATCAGAGGAAAGCAAGAGATATTCAGACAGTTATATTGCTCAAAGGAAGATGAAATCTGATTCATTGGGTGCTTCTGGACATACAACAAATGTAACTAGAAGTTCCTCTGGAAAAGGAAAAGATGATGACTTGAAGGGAAAAGATGGCAAGAAAGTGACCAGCAAATTATCTAAAGACCCAAAACAGGCAGAAAAGGCCACTACAACAAGAACAAAACTCATTGTGAAGACCAAATTGGAAAACGGTGACCATGCAAAGACTGAAAGTTGTGCTTCCAAAGGTGATTCTGCCAGTAATCCGAAGCCAGAATCCGGAAGAACAGGTGCTAGGCCCAAAGCAACAAATGGGAGTGCTAATCCAACACCTAAAGTAAAGACACTGAAGAAAACTGTCAAAGATCCTGCTCCACCTGTGACAGGTACATTGCCAAGTTTAAAATCTGCAAACCTCAATGGTGAACTTTCCAACGTTGCTTCATCTCCAGGTGAGCAGAATGTTGACCGGCCATCTGATAAGCAGTCAAATTCTACAGCAGGCTCACCACAATTTACAAAGATGTTGAAAACGAATCCAGATTGTTCCAAAGAGATAGCTGCAGGTGAGCATCCATACCTAAGGTTCAGATGTCTTTTTTTTTTTTTTTTATTTCATTATGTAAAATACTTCTTTGTATGGATAAACCTGTACAGTATTCCACATCTTCATCAAGGACACTAGAATCTGTGTCCCTGTGCACAAGACCAAAGGTCCATAAAGACATGGATTGACATGTTTTGTTGTGAAAGACCTCAACATTGTTTGACAAGTTTTTTGTGGAGGTACTCGAGTGGCCTCAACCTTGTTGAACACTTGGGATAAAATTGAATTCCGTTTTGTGAGCCAGGTCTTCTTGTCCAGCATTAGTACTTGACCTCAGAAATGCTCTTTTTGCTGAAGAAGCACAAATCCCCCACCAACCCTTCCCCCCCAACAACACCATATTAAAGCTCATAGTTTTGGAATGATGTCCACCAAACTCACATAGGTGTGAAAATCGGGTGTACACAAACTTTTGGTAATATAGTATAGAAAGTAGAACAAAATTCTGTTCTGCTGTTATACAAAAACAGTCAAAATGAAGGAAAGTAATAGATGCTTACTTAAATCAGGGATCATGTGACATGCCATGTTGCAAGTCTTTTATTTTCTATACTGTAGGATGGTCTTTTTGTTGTCCACGTCACCGTCTGGGTGACATGGACAATTACTATTTGCTGTCAAAGTGGTGTAGTCCTCTGCGGATCCAGAAGACTTCAGTTGGATGATGTCAAGAGGCAACTGGTTGGCACAGACTACAGTCCTGGATCCACCTGTAGTAACCTCCAAAAACAATGCTAGCGAGGGACACACATCTCAGAGTTGAGGGAGTATTAAAAAGACTTAGTGGTATTTATTTTTTTTAAATAACCTGTGACTGAGTAAGAGGGTGGAGGTAATAGGAGAAATTTTATCTGATACTTTTTGAATAACTCAGCAGATGCTTGGTGCTTTTTAGACTACTGTAAGTAGCAGTAGCTTGTCTTTGTCCATAGCAGTTAACAGCTAACCCTTATTCAAAATGAAGCCTAGAGTTTTGTATTTCAAATGGGTAAAATTCTCTCCTGCTGCAGTCACACATACTTTATTCTTTATGTATATTGTAAATGGCATTCACCTACTGCAATAATAAAGGAACAAAGGTATTGTATAAAATAGCAGTTTACACACCGTGTGCAGTCTGCAAAGGAACCTCTAGTTCACAAATGCTATATGTTGTCGGGTTCTTTTTTTAAATCGCAACTTTAACCTCCCATGATTAAATGGTTAACCACTTCAATACCGGGCCTATTCTGGCACGTCACTCCTACATGTAAAATTCATAATTTTTTTTTTTTGCTAGAACATTACTCAGAACCCCCAAACATTTGTATATGTTTTTTAGCAGCCGCCCTAGGGAATAAAATGGTGGTCATTTGCATCTTTTTATCTAGCACGGTATTTGCGCAATCATTTTTCAAACGCCTTTTTTTTGGAAAAAAGAACGGTTTCATGAATTAAAAGATAACAAAACAGTAAAGTTAGCTGAATTTTTTAATATAATGTGAAAGATGATGTTGCGCTGAGTAAATAGATACCTAACATATCATGCTTTAAAATTGTGCACACTCATAGAATGGTGCCAAACTTCGCTACTTAAAAATCTCCATAGGCGACGCTTTGAAAATTTGCCCGGGCCTCCGACGGTCATAGAGATCACTGGTGACCAACTGGTCACCAGAAATCTCTATCGTCATCATCCAGCACTGGCCAATTCTTTCTCCGAGCCCTCGATGGCACGGGAGAGCCCGGAGAAGCATCAGATGGCAGCGGGAGGGAGGGACACGTCCCCTCTCGTCTATAAGAACGATCAAGCGGCAGAACTGCCGCCATGATCGTTCTTATCGTGCACGTAAGCACCAGCTGGAAAAAAGCATATCTGAATGATGCTTGTAGCTGCAGGCATCATTTGCACAAATTCAAGGACGTCATATGACGCCCTAAGGTATTGAAGTGGTTAATTTTACAAGTGGATCATTCAAGCCCTTGATGATGTGATTGACATGTTCCCATGCAGCACGTAACATTAGCCCAAATTATTGTTTCGTACAAATCGGTGGCAGTATAGTGTGAGCTCAACACTCATGTGAAATAGTGTAATAGTCATGCTTAGTGAAGTTCAACGCTTGGGTTGATGCTAAATATGAAAAGTAAAAGAATTTAAAGGAGCCCAAAAGACATAAGGAGATGGCCAGACATGCAGGCATGGGCAGACTCTGTCAGACAGAATTATATTAAAATTGATTTTGTTTAATCATGTACACTTGGCTCACCCAAGCATACTTATTCATGAAAACAGGATGATGGCTGGGCAATAACAATCTTTGAGCTGCTAAGCTTACTTTATGCAGTGTGGCAAAAGTTCCTGGGGGGGCCCCAACATTTGGGAGCAGTTTAGTTTTTATTCCCAAAAAAATATTGCATGAGTTATGGGTTCTTAAATATTGCTAGCTTCATGTTGAAAAATACCAGTTCCACATTTGTGTCAATGCATGTGAACTGATAATTCCAATGGTAAAAGTTTACTATCTTCTGCATCTTAGTGAATTGACTATATTCAGGTCCAAATTACTAAGATGTATTTATGTAAACTTAATTTGAGGTTTTTCTTTTTTTATAATACATTTCTCAATGAAATGTTTGGAAAAAAAAAATTCTCTACATCTTAGAAAATCAGTTTTTGCTTTTCAAAATCGAAAAAATATTAAGAGTGATAACCTGGGTGATCACCTATGCAACATTTTCTGTTTCTCCTTTTGGGCCTTTGCAGATGGCAATGCATATTTTATTTTATTGGGATAACAGTGGCTGTGTGTGTCCTCAATATTCTTCACACCGTTCCATTTTGAAAAGGTATGAGATGGCTCCTGTGATAGTATTTAATACAAGGGATTGGGCTCTAATTTGATTTGTTACTGCTTGTCAGTCACAAATTATGTAGAAGTACAGTCCTTGAGTACTTTGTCAACTGCCATCTAGGGGAATTTATTGATTTTTTTATTTTTATTTTTATTTTTTTTGGTTGAAAGCTATTTTTTATTTATTGAATAAATTTTTTTTTACTTATATTTTACCAGTCCTCTTCAACCAGCACTGTTTTAGACCTTCTCTGTGGGGTTATATGCCCACAATTATGTGGGTCAGTAACAAACAAATTGATAAAATTTGGTTGGCAATCAAGACAAAAATTCTGTAGATGAAACGCATCATAAAATATAGTGATGAATATGTTCATCTTGAATTCTTTTGACTTCTGTCCAAAAATACATTGCTATTTGCTAGTATATAAAATCTAGGGGATTAGTTTGCTTTATTTAAACAACACTTTGCCATAAATTCTTTGGTCAATATGAAAGCATAACAAAAGTTGCATGTAATTCTTCTAACATTGAAAACCACATTGCAGGTTTCCTTTTCTGGCTGATGACTGAACTTTCTAATTTCCATATAATATATTTTCTTCACATCACACAGGAGCAAAATCAAGACCTGGCACAAAGATTTCCAATGGGGTGTCTGCTAAAAGAAAGGTCAATGAAGCTGAATGTCGAGAACCAAGCAGGTCTGTTTAATTGTGCAATTTTTGTGTATTGTTATTTTAAGGTTCAAATCCAGAACAATGCAGAAAAAGGTTTGCTGGCATATGCCGTCATTTTTGCTTCAGCTGCTTTATAGATCTTCTCGAGTCCTATTTTTTTTTTTTTATTTACTTTTGGGAAGTAAATATTAGATTAAGTAAGGTTATGTGGATTATAGCAGTTCTGGGACCAAATAACATCAAGCTGGATGTCAAGGGTTAGGGTTGGCCTCCCGCCCCAGGCAGGAGAAAATGAGTGAGGAGTGGTCTTGAGAAGTTGACCACGATTTGAGTGCTGTATTAACCGCTTCGGCCCAGAACATTTTACCTCCTTCCTGACCAGAGCACGTTTTGCGGTTCGGCACTGTGTTGCTTTAACTGACAATTGTGTGGTCGTGCGACGTGGCTCCCAAACAAAATTGACGTCCTTTTTTTTTCCCACAAATAGAGCTTTCTTTTGGTGGTATTTGATCACCCCTGTGGTTTTTATTTTTTGCGCTATAAACAAAAAAGAGCGTCAATTTTGAAAAAAAAATGCATTATTTTTCACATTTTGCTATAATAAATATCCCCCAAAAATATATAAAAGAACCAATTTTTTTCCTTAGTTTAGGCCGATACATATTCTTCTACATATTTTTGGTAAAAAAAATTGCAATAAGCATTTATTAAATAGCATATAGCATTTACAGAATAGGGGAAAGTTTCATGGCATTTTTATAAAAAAAATTTTTTTACTAGTAATGGCGATCAGCCATTTTTTTTTTCGTGACTGCGACATTATGGCGGACACATCAGACATTTTTGACACATTTTTGGGACCATTGTCATTTATACAGCAATCAGTGCTATACAGATGCACTGATTCCTGTGTAAATGACACTGGCAGTGAAGGGGTTAACCACTAGGGGGCAGGGTAAGGGTTAAGTGTGTCCTGGGGCGTGTTTCTAACTTGGGGGGGGGGGCATGGCTATGTGTGACATGTCAATGATGTCTGCTCCTGATCACAGGGAGCAGAGATCAGTGACACTGTTACTAGGCAGAACGGGGAGATGCTTGCTTACATTAGCATCTCCCTGTGAGACGATCGCTGGTATCCCTGCGGCGATCGAATCCTGCGGGATTCCCAACCTGATTCACGGAGGTCCTGGGCGGCGCACACGGGATAGCATGGTGGCAAATTTAAACGGACGCACAGGTATGCCCATTTGCACACCCGTGCCATTCTGCCAACGTACATCGGCGTGCGCCAGTCGGGAACTCTTTGATAGAGTTCAGAGAGATTAGCGCACCTTTCAGTTTTTGTCTGTGCATTAAGGTGAAAAAACATCTGACAGTGCCGGCGCCCCCAGTCCCCCCCGGTTTACTTACCTCACCCCTCGAAAATCCTGTGCTGGCCCCCACCATCCTTTCCACCATTCAGCCTGGCCACTGATTGGCTGGAGTGGATGGATGGAAAGCAGCGCAGCCATTGGCTCGCGCTGCTGTCAATCACATCCACTGACATGGGAGGGCGGGGCCGTGTGATACAGCGAGCGGCTATAGCCGCCGGCTGTATCACGGGAGGGCGCCTGCAGGTGCTTCTCACCATGCGAGGGAGCTCGCATGAACGTGAGAAGCACCTGCGGGAGGAAGCCAAGACAGTCACCGAGGGACCCCAGAAGAGCAGGTTTGGGGCCACTCTGTGCAAAACGAGCTGCACAGTGGAGGTAAGTATAACATGTTTGTTTAAAAAAAAAAAAATAATTCACTTTACAATCCCTTTTTAATTTGCAGGGATTTCCTCTCACTTCCTGTTTTGGCTATGGAACAGGAAGCAAAGGGAAATCTCCCCAATGAGACACAAATGTGCAAAACAAATTAACTGACGGGGTTATGACCCTCCCTTATTCTCCAGAAAAAAGGCTAAAGTTCTTTGAGCGCAACTGTACAATGGAACATTTTACCCGCTTAAAATTTTGCAGCATTGCACAAGGGCTTTAAAGTAGCGTTGAGCAAATGCCAGCAGTATGTATCCAAGGATCAGATCTATTGAATATGTGACCAAAAAAGACCAACAGAAGGCAACGCACATGTCGCCAGTATTACCTTTATTACCTTTAAGCTCCCTGATGCAAAACATTTCCCTATAACTGATTTAATTTGCCATTATATTAATGTGCCTCTGTGAAGAGGCAGCCTTCTTGGTAGAGGTAGGCAGGACTTTGATTCTTTATGTCAGAGTTGCCCCCTGATGACTGATGGGGGAATGTTCAAGGAGCTGCAGAAATAGATTTGGAAAGCAGAGATGTATTGAACCGATAAAGCAGAAGCCGAGAGATCGTTGCACTGCAGGTTCTCGGGTACATCTTTCTCTCCAGCAAAAAATAACAGTGAGCAGCATACTAGTAGTAGTAGTAGTGCTCTCAACCCAATTTAGAAGTACAGCAGATGATATCACTGATATGAGGGCCAGGCACAGGAAGTGCAATGCCTTCTTTTTTTTTTTTTTTTTTTTTTTTTATCAGAATTTTTGTTAAATGCACAAAAATGCAACAATTCTAACATGAACAGATGCAGGGGATTCAATCCTCCATGAGATTTACAAATTAACACCACATTAATAATCAGTACTGCAGCATTAAGTAGAAAAGAATTTTGCAGATATATATATATATATATATATATATATATATATATATATATATATATATATATATATATATATATATAAATTTTTATTAGTTTAGAACTCAGAGAAGGCAAAGTTCAATTACAACAGTGACACAGTGATTGTAGACAATTCCACACAGATAACATACATTATTCCCAACAATTGGGTCAATTAAATAAAATGTCAATGCCTCATTTAGTAATACATTAGGCATATCCACAAAAATGTATTATGTGTTCCACACATTGTGTTCCAAGGAACAGAAGAAAAGGAAAAAATAGCTCTAAAAAGGAGGGAAACGAAAATAGAAGAAAGTGGTTAGGAGAGAATGAGTATAGATCAAAAGAAGTGATGCGTTTTCCAGAGTGTTCCAAAAGGGAAGTTGAAAACAGCCAGAATCACTCATCAATGACAGACGGGAAGGCCAATGGTCCTAAACTGACACATTCCAAGTCAGGAGGAAACTCCGGATTGCCCAATATGGGCAACAGGAGAGAGTCTCGAGTGGAGAGGAAAGCTGGGAAGACCATTTTAAAGCACGCACAGAGCATGGTACCAAGTAGGGGGTGAGCTTTTAGCAGTAGTTTTCCTATATTTTGATGCAAGTCCTAAACACATGGAAGAAGTTGTCTTTTGAGATGTCCGCAATGCCAGAAAGCTGAAGCGAGGCAGGGTTTGGTTTCTTCAGTCTCTAGGACATAAAATAAGCTCTGTCCCAAAGTTTGAACTGTATCAGATTGTCTCTGGCAGAGACCAACGGTTGGAAGGGTATGTCCCATAGATCGTTCCAATTCTCCTGTTATCAAATATGATGCCCCCCCCCCCCTTAAACTGGATAAAATGAGTTAGAGAAGAAGTCTTCATAAGAATATTTTTTTCGATGGTGGCGATAGGTTTGCACGCATAGCAAGATTTCGAGGTCGGTCACAAGAACCCACCGGCTGTCTACTGAATTGAATGCTGTAAGCATGGGCAACCTGCATGTATATAAATAAATAAATAGAAGGCTTGGGAGGTAGTACTCTTGCCTGCAGCATTTCGTTTGGCTATAGCCCTTGATTACACATTGTCTGTTTGCTAATTTTTGAAACCACGTTTAGACCAAATTTGGGAGTCTGGTATAACTAGAAAGTGTTTTTTTGTTAGGATTTCGCCATAGTGATATTTCAGATGTGATGTCCTGCTTTTGAGTACCATCAAAGGCTCGCCTCCCAGGTTTTTAGCTTGGTTAACATAGATGTGTTATGGGGTTTTGTAAGTTTTGCATGCCTAAAGCCCCATACACACTATCAGATTTTCTGCTGTTTTTTGTCTTCAGATTTACCAAAACCATGTAGTGCAAGGGCCTGCCTGATTGCATACAAATTGAAACTCCTAAGGATTTACCTCATTCTATATGGTTTTGGTAAATCTGAAGGAAAAAATCAGCAGAAAGTCTGATAGTGTGTATGGGGCTTAAGATGGAGTGATCCCAAGTGCCTTAGTATGGCAGCATCAAGCATTGGGTTGCTTTTGTCAGCATTGAGCCAAAAGTTAGTTGATGCACGTTTGGTGGCTAAAAAGTTAGAGATCTGGCATTACCACTCCTCTTGTGTGATCTGTACTGTGCTTCTCAGCAACATGTCAGCTTTGTGAAAATTACTTGGGACCAGTCCATATGCACTTTCGGGGTTCATGAGGAGTTGCTTTGGAGTAATACCCATCTGCTGCGAGAACGGTCTGTGGAGCCTTGGAGCCAAAAGTCGGGGATCCCACATCAGACTGAACTAACCTCCTCTTGGGTACAGCACCAACCTCAGCCCCTATCGGACTACGAGCCGTTTTGACTCACTGACGTATGAAATGTGTGTCCACCCCAGTCGGTAATAGTGTTTATTCACTTTTGAAGCAATGTTGATAGACACTACAGACAAGCTGCTTTCCTGCCTTTGTTTGGTGTCGCCTCCATAAGAAGAGTTTACTTCACTTACACAACTTTATGGACTTTTAGCGTGTATTGCTTTGCACTTTGTGTTTCAACACTTGTTTTTGTGGTTTTTACACAATTAATTTCTATTACATCAAGATAGATGTATGGTTTTACTTTATTGCACACATTAGCGCTACACTGTTTGATCTATTAATAAATTCATCTCAACATATTCAGATGGTTTAGCAGAAAATTGTATGCCTTAATAGGAGAAGTTGGAAACCCACTGAGGGTACAGAAAATAATATAGATTTGGCCCAATTAGTCTTACATCCACAAACCTCAGAGAATGTATGCAGGACCTGCAGTGCTCCCTGTACAGTAAGTGGGGGTTCAGCAAAATTTTAAAGAAAAAAAAAAATCCATCTGTGTACACAGCTACTATCTCTGCCTGCCAGCCAGCCAGCCAATCATCGGTTCCATAACCTGCTGAGACATCCTGAGAGCCTGGGTTCCCCCGACAGTGGTGAATAGTGCTGGGGAGAGGACAGACCTGCTTCGTGCCCTCAAGAAGGAAGTAAGGAGACAACTCTCCACTCGGGCATATTGCTGCTCTTGGTTGACAGTAAATTAGCTGGATCCAATGTTTATATTATGGAAAACCTTTTCTTTAAGGCCTTCCAAAATAAAGGCTATTCTGCAGTGTTGAATGCTTTCTCTGTGCTCAGTAAGGCAAGTGCTTTAATGCCAGTGTTCAAATGCTTGGTCGGCAGCTTTTTTTATTTTTTATTAAAAAGCAACATTTATTGAATTTTATAAAATTACAAGAAACAAACCCCTTACATTTGTACAGAAATAAAGTGTACAATAACCAAACAATAAAATTGTGGTTTAAATCCACTCACGTCTCATAATATTATAAACTGGGACAGGGTCACACATAAGGTACAATATAAGCAGGCATGCCATTTGTCAGAACAAAATGCACAGCAATTGTGAATATAGATGGATAGTAATTGAATTTCGAGGCCAAAGCAAAGGGACTCGCAAGGCATTTTCTTGGTCTGCAGCTTAGTGAATAGGTATCTTATTTTGTTATCAGTAGACTTGTATGGCATTAACCCAGCCTGGTCGGCTTTTAGGTTATGTATTTTGATCTAACCTTTTAAAAGAATTTGGTAATAATTTTGATGTCACGGTTTAAGTGCTGCAGGCTTGTATAATGCACAAGGGGCAGGTCCTTGAGGGATCAATAAATTTAAAGCAATATAGCCTTCAAAAAATGATAGGTTCAGGACATGAGTTTTGGAGAAAATATGCATATATAATGCATTTTGGTAGGAGACTGGAAGAGTGATATCATTGTTTTATTTCAATAGCGTGGTGATGCTCAGTCCAATTACATTGCAAGGGTCTAGGCTCTGTGTTTAGCCAGTTGGTTGCAGCTGCTGAGGTGTCAACTTAAATGTGTCCCTGTCTTGCATCTGATGTCTCCTGGGATAGATGGGGCTATACTCTATGCCCCTATGCCTGAGTGCTTGCAGATGTCTTTGAAGGAGTTGCAGTGTTGTTCTATTTCTTGCAATCCCAGAATAGGAATATCCAGGCTTTCTCGAATTGTAATTACCGGGTTTTTGGCTCATGGCCAAGGTCTGGTCATGGTCCCTATTTAGAAACCACACCAGGAAAGGCCTAGGTGGTGCCCCTCGTACTGGGGGTTTGGGAGGCACCTGTTGTGCGCTCTATCATAAAAGTCAGAGACAGGTAGGTTAGAAATTTTTCAGTAACGTTCAGACACTGCCTTTTGCGGCGTTCCCAGGACCCTCACATTACTTATTAGGCGCTTCTTTGTGTGTTGATGGATTGAATTTCTGAATCTCTGCAGTGCAAGTTCAGAAGACATGTCTTATGGATAGAGAATCTATTTTTAAAGTTTAAAATGGCTCCTCTCTGCCTTGCCTCTCCTCCACAAGAGAGGAGGCCTGTATGCTGACAGATGTCTAAGTGGAATCTGGTTATATATCCAATATGGCCTTGTGAGTCAAGTGCAGAAGCCATGACATGAGGTTGTATGTGGGTGCTTTGGCTTATGGTGATGCAACAATTCGCACCAGGAGAGGCTTGCTAGTGGTAGGGACTCCAAACAGATTGAGCATAGAAGGTAGGTATGTATCGGGATAATATCAGGAATGCTGAAAATCAAAGCCCACTTGAGGCTCTCCATAGATTATGCACTATAGCAGCTGGCAGTGATCGTAGGACAAAAAAACCCCAACAGGTCTCCTGCAAACTGTCCTGTGTAAGCTGTCAGCCCATACCACGTATGGGCAGGCAGTTTTACACTCAGGAAAAATCCATGAATTACCACAATGCTCAACAACACCATGGTAGTTCACTGAAAACTACAAGCCGGCAGCCGCAAAGGCTGCCGGTACTTGTAGTTAATGGATTCACAGGGATCTGTGAATCAGTAATACGGCTGTGTGGGCAGAGCGTTCTCTTTGAATTGTGACACTCTAAATATGGGTGTAACATATTCAGAAACGTGAACTTTAAGGATACACATATTCCCTGTGGTATTCCTTTTTGTTTTTTTAAATCTTTGTTTTGATCAGATATGGACTATCACATGCGCATGTGATCAAAGGACAAAACATGTTAGAGGGGACCCAATTTTAACACGCCATTGGTAGACATGTGCTAAGAAATTGATATGAGCAATAGCTATCTAACCTTCTTAGTATAATACAATAACTTCCATATATAAACGGTCGTAACAAAAGGTGTGACCTGGGGGGCTAACTGTTTTGCCATCAATAGAATGAAACCTGTAATGAAGGAAACTGAGGGAAAATAAAATAAGGGATGGGGAAATCACAAAGTGAAGAACATGCTGCAAGTACAGAAAAATACAGGCAGAGAGCACATGAAGCTCAGAGGATTTAAGGAAAAATCAACAGGTATTTTTTTGCACTTATCAAGTAGATAGAACAAAAAACTTTCAATTGTATATTTAGTAGACCGAAAATGAGAAAATATGGTTTTATTTTTAAGGTTTACATATTGTTTTTATTTTTACATATTCACTAAGAGATACCAGATATTCATTTATAGTTTGAGGGGCAATTTAAAATGAACTCATTCTGTTCATTGTATTTTGAATTGTATTTACCAAGACTCCTCTTTACCCTTGATGTATGGTAGCCATGGTTGTATGGTATAGATACAATAAGATTGACAGATCTGGCCTAAAGGATAAGTTCACCTTTCATAACATGTTACACCCATATTCAGGGTGCAACATGTAACAACATGTTCTCAAAGGACCGGACTCTGATCCCCAGCTCTGACAGCTAGCCGGGATCTTCTTGCCCACCAGTCACGTCACTTATTCACAGTGCTTTGTGAATGGGAAAACTACAAGTCCAGACAGCCTTAGCAGTTTGCTTGTAGTTCTCAATAAACTACCACATAGATATGATCGCTGTGGTAGTTCATTAATTCTTCCTGTCTAAGTGTGTTGGCTTGCCTGTATGAGGTACGAGTATGTAGATATACTGACGGGTCTGCAGGAGCCCTGCATGACACAACGATCAGCTGATCGCTGGTGCAATTATTTACAGGCTCCTAAAACCTTAAAAATAATAAATGCTGCTTTTTTGTTTTTGTTTTTTTTTCTTTTTTTTTTTTTCACCTGCAAAAAAAAATGTGCATTTATTTTTTGTAAGGTGAACTTATCCTTTAAGCTGGCTACACACTGATCAGCCAGTTCAGCAGGAACCAGGCAAATTTTCATGTGTGTAGCCTGTTCTGTTCGACAGAAGCTGATTGTTAGACTAGCTTCTGTCAAATGGTCCTGCTGGAAAACCCAGCATTTGATCAGCCACTGCAGCTCAGATCGGTGTATTCTGACAGGGAAGGGCAGGGGTTGTCCGATTACAATAGCACTGCATGGGAGATTTCCTTCATTCACATCGCTATGTTTGGATGCAGGAATCTGAGTAGTGTTTTTGTTTTTTAGGGTTTTTTTCAGCCCACTGGTTGAATGACAAAAAGTGTGTATCCAGCTTAAAAAGATCTTGATCAGGCAGTACCAGCTCCATGGCTATTGACACTTTTAGGCCACTACTATTGAACTAGGAAGATGACTAAAAATGGCTGATTTGTCTTGTCACCGTGATAACTGTTTTAGTTAATTTATGTATGTTCTCTTTCTTTCTATGGTGATTAGAATTTTTGCATTGTTTTCTCTTTTTGGGTTTTGTTTAATCCTAACAGTACATCAACAAAAAAATTACCCACTGATGGAGGGAATGATTCTGGACTTCAGAAAAGAAAAGTTATCAGAATGGGAACTGCTGCTCAACAAAGGCCAAAGAGTGCCCCAGCTGCACTGTTGAAAAAAACAGGTATGTTTTTCTTTGTTTGGAAATTGATAACAGAGCATTTTGAAGTGACTAGCGTGTATAGATATAGTTAGTGTTAACCCCATAAAAATGGTCCTGCTTCTTTTAAAGCATGTTATATGACACAGTGCTTGTCCTGTGTCATTTGCCCCCCCTGTAATACCTTAAAAAACCTGGTTGATCCTGCCAGTTTCTCCCCACCCCTCTGTAAACGGACCACGGTGTATAATGGCTGCTGAGACCAGACACCGTGGTCCATTTATGTGCCTCTGTCATCAGCAGCCTGCTATCTGCTCCTGTGTCTTCCTCCTCCCTCCCCTCTCTATCTGTGTGAGCCACCCCTTCCTCCTGCTGCTGTCATAACGCTAACCTGTATAAACCATGATTTAAAAAATTCTGTAAATATCTAATTTCACAGCCGAGATTGCATTCACATGACCAGCCAGTTCTCTCCTCCTCTCCTCCAGACTGACATCAGCAGAGGAATCTTAGCCCCCTGCATGCTGCATCTCTGAGGAAGAAAGGAGAAAGCTGGCCTGTCATATGATCGCAGTCACGGCTCTGAAATTAGGTATTTGCAGCATTTATTTTTATAAATCACACACAGAGGGGGATACTACAATAGGAGGCAGTGCTTATAGTTTATATGGTTTAGAATGGCTCAACAACCACTTTAAAGTGGTAGTAAATGGAAGAACTGCTAAATCTGCTGATGGGCAGGGTTTTATAACACTGCAAAAACATACACCTAAGGGTGCAAACGCCTAGTGCATTACCACAAAAAACATTTATTGAAAACACAAGGCAGTGTTGTACTCCCAAAGTAGAATATAAATTCAAGCTTGTCGTGTAAGATGCTCCAACTGGCGAGGTGGGTGACTGTTACCACATGGGGGGAAGCTCTGAGGAAGGGGGTTTATCCTCTGAATTATGTAAGCTTTTCTACCGTGTGGCAATAGTCGCCCACCTCACCAGCTGGAGCGTCTTGCATGACTATTTTGATTTTATTTTCTACTTTGTTGAAAACACAAGACAGTATGGTACTCACAAATAGTTTTGATGGTAATGCACTAGGTGTTTGCACCCTTTTGTGTATTTTTGCAGTGTTTGGAGGACCGCCCAGTCTGAGGAGGGCTGCCACGCTAAAACCACTGCCTGCCATATTCCTATTTTTTGGGGAAGTCCTGGGATTGAGTGCTGGACGGTGATTTTTGGTTTGTCTGTCTGGTGTTTTATAACGGAGACCCTAGAGGTCTCTTCCGTCATAAATGCACCCCCTACCTGTCAGCAGGTAATGTGATCGGAGCCAAGAAAAGAAGAAAGCATGAAAGTGGCCACAGGGCACATCTTAATAAAAGCATGTATTCATTTATTGCACAACATATGTAAACGCATACATTCAAGTAAATGCAGTTCTGCTTGAGTTTGGTACAGAGGAGAGCTGAGTGCAGCACAGTGCCTCCTCTATCAAGTACCTTTTTATACTTCATAAAGGAGGCAAGGCCTCTGAGCCATGTTGTATATGCCCCTTTACTTTCCCATGCCTGCTGTCCTGGTCCTTGGAGCCGGTAGACACAACTGTCTTCACATCCCTTTGGGGGAAATCTTTTGCATGACAGCTGCCTGCTAGTTCACTGGCTGTGCTTCACTCGGCTCTCCTCTGTTCCAAGCTTAAGCAGAACTGCCTTTTCTTAAATGTAAATGTTTACTTATGTTGTACAATAAATGGATACATGCTTTTATTAACGTGTGCTGTGGCCACCTTCATGTTTTCTGCATACCCACAAGGATCTTCCCAGATCTGATGAACACTGCCTCACTGTAATTCAAGCTCTCACTCACCTTTCCACCCATCCCTTCACTCACCCATCCCTGTGGGATATCCTGCTCTCCTACTCTCCTGCCCTCCTGGTTGATAAGGCTGCTGGCTGTTTAACCACTTGCTGCCCGCCATATAGCAAAATGACGGTGGCAAAGGGGTTGTAATATCCTGACCGGACGTCATATGACGTGATCAGGATATTAAGCCGCTGCGCGCCCCCGGGAGCGCGCATTGCGGCGATCGTTGTTGCAGGGGGGGTCAGTCTGACACCCTGCAACTACAATCTCGGTAAAGAGTCTCCGATGGAGACTCTTTACCATGTGATCAGCAGTGTCCTAACACGGCTGACCACAGTGTAAATAGGAAGAGCCGGTGATCGGTTTTTCCTCACTCGCGTCTGTCAGACGTGAGTAGAGGAGAGCCGATCGGCTGCTCCTCTGACAGGGGGGGTCTGTGCTGATCGATGATCAGCACAGCCCCCCCCCCCCCGAGAATGCACACACTGGACCACCAGAAGATGCCCAGCACCAGGTATGCCCCCTAGACCACCAGGGATGCCAATCAGTGCCCATAATGGATGCCAATCAGTGCCCACAATGGGCATCACTGATTGGCATCCATCCCTACAAAACTTTAAGTTACAATGCCGCCTATCAGTGCCCATCCATGCCGCCTATCAGTGCCCATCCATGCCGCCTATCAGTGCCCATCCATGCCGCCTATCAGTGCCCATCCATGCCGCCTATCAGTGCCCATCCATGCCGCCTATCAGTGCCCATCCATGCCGCCTATCAGTGCCCATCCATGCCGCCTATCAGTGCCCATCCATGCCGCCTATCAGTGCCCATCCATGCCGCCTATCAGTGCCCATCCATGCCGCCTATCAGTGCCCATCCATGCCGCCTATCAGTGCCCATCCATGCCGCCTATCAGTGCCCATCCATGCCGCCTATCAGTGCCCATCCATGCCGCCTATCAGTGCCCATCCATGCCGCCTATCAGTGCCCATCCATGCCGCCTATCAGTGCCCATCCATGCCGCCTATCAGTGCCCATCCATGCCGCCTATCAGTGCCCATCCATGCCGCCTATCAGTGCCCATCCATGCCGCCTATCAGTGCCCATCCATGCCGCCTATCAGTGCCCATCCATGCCGCCTATCAGTGCCCATCCATGCCGCCTATCAGTGCCCATCCATGCCGCCTATCAGTGCCCATCCATGCCGCCTATCAGTGCCCATCCTAGCTGCCTATCAGTGCCCATCCTAGCTGCCTATCAGTGCCCATCCTAGCTGCCTATCAGTGCCCATCCTAGCTGCCTATCAGTGCCCATCCTAGCTGCCTATCCGTGCCCATCCGTGCCGCTTATCAGTGCCCATCCTATCTGCCTATCCATGCCGCCTATCCATGCCCATCCGTGCCGCCTATCCATGCCAATCTGTGTTGCATATCAGTGCCACTTCATTGGTGCTACCTCATCAGTGCCCATCAGTGCCGCCTTATCAGTGCCCGTCACTGCAGCCCCGTCAGTGCTCATCAGTGAAGGAGAAAACGTACTTATTTACAAAGTTTTGTAACTGAAACAAAGATTTCCAAGATTTCAGTCTTTTTTTATTTGTTTAGCAGAAAATAAAAATCCCAGAGGCGATCAAATACCACCAAAAGAAAGCTCTATTTGTGGGAACAAAATGATAAAAATTTAGTTTGGGTACAGTGTAGCATGACCACGCAATTGTCATTCAAAGTGCAACAGCACTGAAAGCTCAAAATTGGTCTGGGCGGGAAGGTGTATAAGTGCCCAGTATTGAAGTGGTTAAACTAAGCTTATTCCATCCAGCTGGATCCTTGAGCTTTCAGCTTCACCTGACTCTTCAGCTGCATCAGTCCTGGAATCTCTTCCCCTCCAGTACCAAGTACTTTTCCAGATATCCTATCGATTTGCACACATACCACTATTATTATTATCACCATCGTTCTCTATAAGAAATAATTTCTGATGTGTCTGATCTCATGAGTGCAGAGAGATTACTTTTTATTTTTGAACAAGCAAAGAGGGGTGGTGCATATGTCCACTGGATGGCTATACTCATTAAAACTAGTAATATGTTTCACTGAGCATGACCGGTGGGAAGACCAGTGGCGGTGCGTCCATTAGCGTGCATGGGTGCCGCCCCCTCTCTCCAGCCACCCCCCTCTGTGTATAATGGATAGCTGCCACCCCTTATTCAGGTGTCAAGCCCCTTTTCGGAGGTGTATTTTTGAAGCACCTTATTAGTCATAGGCTCTAATATGCGTCAAAAAAGGGGAACTGCGAGCGCAAAACATTGCGCTCGCAGTCCACCCAGGTATGTTAGGAAAGTGAATATTCATTTGCTTTTCTAACACTGAACCGCCTCTTAGCCTATCAGATCTGTTAGGCGTCACCTGATTGTCTGAAAGGACAGGCACTACGATTGGACGCCTATCAGGAGGGAGGGGAGGAGACGCATGGAATACACAGAAGCCGCTGCAAGGTCCCACCGCTCGCTGCAATCACCTGCATGCCTGACCCGCCACAGAGATGGGGTAAGTGCCGGACAGATGGTGAGCAGGCGGGCACAGTGGCATTATTTGGGAAGCGGTTGATGGGGCACAGTGGCTTTTTTTTTTTTTTCCCCCAGCATTTTTCTGCTTGTAATCCCCCACCCCCTCCCCCCCCCCCCCCCCCAAAAAAAAAAAATTTTTGGGAGTACCAGCTGCCACTGGAGTAAGACTGCCTGCACTCGCCACCATCCTCTGTGAAGCTCAGGTGAAGGGTACTGGTAACTGTGTGGTTTACGCCTTCAATATTGTTTAGTTACAGCGTAAAGGAGAATACAAAAAATTAATTTTCACTAAAAAAAATAGTTAATTCATTGACTGACAGGGTCACAAATATTGTGGCCCTTTTAACTTTCATCCTAGAGAGAAAGAGGGCTGAAAATTTTAATTTTCTTTTACTCTTTTTTACTGTAGTGCAGCCTGGGCTGGGGGCAGGGCTAAGCAAGAGCATGTCCTGTCATGTCACCTCAGATTTTTCAGGCCCCCTCCCCCCGGCCTTCCAAGTGGAGTGGAGATGTCAGTCAATAATCTGATCCACCCACCATTGCCTTCGGGTGGATTAGATCAGACAGCTGTTTTCCTACACAATACACCGTGTATAGACATGGCTTACTTAGGCAGGCCATACATCATTCATTTTCTTTTATTCAACCAGCGTTGTGAAGGAGAAAGAAAATGAATTGACTCCTCCCATCCAATTATTCAAGGTGGAAGGGGGAATCCCTCCCATGGAGCTATTGTATATATCAGAATATACGTCCGCATCGCTCGCTATAGCTGGAGGCATTGATCAAGTGAAATTTCCCAACAGGCTGGTTGTACCAAAGTTGATCCCTGTGAAACCAGCCAAATTTAGATTTTTCTATGACCAGGTTTACATTAAAGGAAGGGAGCATGTGCACTGTGGTTGTAATCGTGCAGAGGCTCTGAGCCCGCAGATCATTGCCACCGCCAACAAAGAACTATAGAAGACTGATAGGTTGCACGAGTAATTCATCCAACAATAAAGATTTAACACTTAAAGGGTTTAGAAACATTATAGTTATTTTTAGTTTAGTGGGCGCAAAACCTATTTGCAGTCGTCATATAAAATTCCTTATAAAACCGTATACGATGCATTGGTTTGTTTATTTCATTTACCCATAGTTGATGTGCAACTGTACAAGGGAAATACAATTTTGTTTCTGGTACACAAAATACAAAGGTGATTTGGTTGGTTCTTGTAATTTCATAAAGCTTAGTTTTTAACTTTTTTTATTATTATTTTTTTTCTCCTAATTTTTTTTACAGGTGTATCTGGAGATACATCAGACGTGCCTAAATCTGTTTCTTCCAAACAAACTGATGTCAAAATGGAAGCCAAGTTAGTGAACAATTCTATTTCTGGGGAAAAACATGCGTCTGTGAATAAAAAGGCTACAAAACCATCAGTCACATCAACAAATAAAACAAATGCAGCAGTGCCAAGTAATAAGCACAGTTTAAGCAACAGTAAACCCTCTATATCAAATCATAAAGAATCCAAACTTAAGGCTCAAAGTAGTTCTAAACCTTTAAGCCTAAACCAAAAGTCACATCAAAAGAGTTCTTCCTCTGCAGTCAAAAAATGCCCCAACCTAGCTACAAATAATGCAGAGAGCCCAGTGTCTGTAGCAGATGAAGTCAAACAAGCCACTTCTCATCAATTAGCAGAAAACATTGCACAACCCTGTTCTGAAGGCCAGCCATTCACTGTACACGAGTCTTGTCAGGAAAATTCAATGAGCAATCAAGACTCTATGATACAGAAGCTTAATTTGGAGCATTCCCAATGCCAAGAAAATCTTCCAGCAGCATCTGTTCTTCATTACGCATCTAATTCAAAAGCAGGTTTGTCAGAAACAACAAATCAAATCAGAACAGCAAATGTTGACAATGCTGGGTCAGGAGAAGTGTACATTATAAGTACTGCAGGCGAGAAGAAACCAGATTGCAAAAATATCTGTGATTCAGAGAATTCCAAATGTGCGGACAGTTCAAGTGAAAGTGAGTTGTGTTCTGTCAAAGAAGTTGAAAGGATTCCAAAACAAAAAGAGAAGGAAGACGTGACATTATTCCAGTTCTCTCAGAACACTAGCAGAGTTGCGCCTAGTTATAGTGCCGCTGAATCACCTTTGATGGGTAATTCTACCAGTGGTCAGCCTGTGCTAAATAGTGAACCTTTTATGAACTGTTCATCTGAAAGGCAGTTGTCTAATTATCAAACAGAGGTGAATGCCACAGAAGCAGCTGATCACGAGAACTTTGAATTTATAGGTCAATGGAATAAACACTCGGGTATGCTACATGAGCGCGAGAGCCCAGAATCAGAGAGTGGCAGTGCTAGTACATCATCTGATGACATCAAACCAAGGTCTGAAGATTACGATGCAGGTGGCTCTCAGGATGATGATGGTTCAAATGAAAGGGGAATCTCTAAGTGCAGCACAATGCGGTGCCATGATTTTCTTGGTAGAAGCAGTAGTGACACAAGTACCCCTGAAGAATTGAAGGGTTATGATGGTAGCTTAAGAGTTGATGTAAAATTGAAGAAAGACAATACAGAGTTATTCCGAGTCAATTCCACCAGCGATGATGAAGGACCTCAAAAAAGAATGGAACCATGGCTCCAAAGGGATGTGCCCAAACATAGTTCTCATCACACAACAGTTTGCAGCAGTGTGCAGTTTTCTCAGGAAATCGAACACCTATCTTCATCAGCTGATGAAACTGAAGATGAGCGATCAGAGACTGAAAGCACTGGCCTCAAAGTTTCAGAAGAAGTTGTCACTCAACCCTTTCAAGGCATTGTTAATTTAGCTTTCGATGATATTGCTGAAATGGAGGGTGACTCCCAGCAAGCTACTGGAAATAAAAGTTTTAAGAGGTCTGTCCTTCTCTCTGTGGATGAGTGTGAAGAACTGGGATCCGATGAAGGAGATGGTCATCCTTTACACATGCGCAAACCTGCATCACGAACGTCATTGGATGTGTTTGAGAGAAACGGTACTGAGAACTGTTCTGGATGCTCCCATGACCATGACCCAAGGTCCATGGAGGGCAAGGCAGAATGTGCTTCTTTGACTGGTAATCAACCAACAAGTGATATAAAGTCTGCTGATGAGGAATTTGAAGAGTCTGATGCATGCAAAGGCTACTACAAATCCACAGAATGTGAAATTAAGTCTCAGACAAGACCATGCCATTTGGATCTGTATACTGAATTGCCTTCTGATACACAAAGGTTTTGCTGTACTAAAACTGGTAATGCATGTAAGAGTCAGTTTCTTGACTACCAAAGCAGAGACCACCATGTACCATCTACTGAAAGCTCCAACACTGCTTTATCTGCAGGTAATGAACATTAGCTATCACACAATAGAGTTGTATTACTTTATAGTGCAGAATTTTGTGACCTGCCATGCTGACCTTTTTATGGCTTTAGTAGTTTAAGCCACTGATGCAGAAAAAGTCTGAAGATCAGGAGTTCTGACTGCATGCTTGTTTTCGTGTCAGTGGCTCAAAATGTATTCAATCTGAGACTGCTAGCATTTTTAAAGGTCAGTGATGGCCACCTACAAGTTTCTCAGTATATGTCTCCTTTTATTGACTTAGTTAATGTTCTATGTTAAGTTGTAGTGGTGAATTATTCACAACACCAAAACTTACAATAAATAATTTTTCGACCTAATCTTAATTGCACTTTAGGAAGGATTTCACAGACTTTTTTTGTAAAGCAGAAACTTGAACTGCGAAAGGCCTGCTTCTGTAGCAACAATAAAACTGAATTAATAATTTTTCACGATGGAATAGATAAAGTGAAAGTATTATGGTACATATAAAATGTTCCTGCTGCAATATTTATATGTATATCAGAATGGCTGAACCTGAATTAAGATGGCCTTAAAGATCACAAAGATTTGAGACTCGTTTAATTTCTACAAAAGTTCATATTAAAGGCTAAGTCCACCCTAACAATAAAATCACTACATCTACAGACATCCACGATTATAAGCCTAACCTATCTAGCCCTATAAAGAAGAAATCAATATACATGCCTTTTTTGAAGCTGATCCAGTTTCCAGCAGCAGATGCTCTTCAGAGGACATAGCCGTCAACGCCTATGAAATGAATGGGGAGTGATGTCACCCATAGACTTACTATGGGGCTTCCGTCGTCGGCTGTGTCCCCTGCACCCGCCTCCACAGCAAAGCCACAGCTGACAGCTCAGCATAGGATCGGGTTGGATCGGCTTCAGAAATGTTATGCATGTTGATTTCTTCTTTGCAGGGCTAGATAGGTTCGTGTTAGATCATGGATGTCTGTTGATAGAGATTTTAGTGTTGGGGTGCACTTATCCTTTAATAGTTATAACCATTATAGTACTCTATTCTGTAGGCTTTTAATCTTTCAAAACCAATTTGTCATATTCTTTTTGTACATTTCAAAGCAGGTTTCCCTCATGCATTTACAGTTTGTGTTTTGGGGATTCATGTCCATTTTGCCAACTAAAATATATTGGGGTTACAACAGACGCTTTCACCTTGCCATTCAGGCAACAGTGACCGTGTCTTTGTAAGGGTACCCGCTCACTGACACCTTGCCAGCACCAACAGTCATTCAATAGGCCCAAGTACTGTCAAATGACCGAGGGCATGACATAACCGCTCTCCAGAGCAACACTGAGAAATTGAGTGCTGGTTGCTGTTGGGAAATGCTGGAAAGGTAGTTATAAGGGTTGGGGGAGCCGCTTTGCAAAGATACTCACTTTCCCAAGAAGTCACAAGGGCACTGGGGTTGATTTACTAAAACAGGAGAATGCAAAACTGGTGCAGCTGTGCATAGAAACCAATTGCCTTCCAGGGTTTTTTTTTATTCATTTTTTTTGCTACAGCTTAATTGTACAAGCTGAAGTTGGAAGCTGATTGGCTACCATGCACAGCCGCACCAGATTTTGCACTCTGCAGTTTTTGTAGATCAACTCACTTAAAATGGCATCAAGTGTATTTATCTCATTTTGTTTGTAAAATTTGTTCAGCCTTCATATTAATATAATTTGTCTATTATTTTCACTTTATGCATCCCATCTTTCAATGTATGTTTTATATGTAGAAACTGTTTATTTGACCAAAAATTCACAGCCTACCAATAGCCTATATTTAGCTGAGTTGTCTATAAATTAGTACATGCTAACTCCGATCCAAAACTCCATATAGCTCTGTGTGCAGGCAGTGCTTTACTCGTTCCTTCCCACATACTCCCACTATCCTGATGAGGTAGAAGCTTTATCACTGAGAATTAACTTGCAGTAAAAACTTGTATTTCAAGCCATTATCAGACTTTGCAGCAGCAACCTCAAAGTTTAAATCCAGTGTTTATTCACTTTTAAAATCTTAATATGTAAGTACATATTTTAATTAAAGAGTAATTTATTAGTTTAATTTAGATTTCTACTATGACTTGGGTTTATTTTTTACCAGAGCTGTTTTAGTTATACCTAGTATAAACTACATACAATAGGTATATTAATGCAGAAATGTACATTATTGTAAACAGTGTAATTTTTATTGTCACACAAACTAGAGCCATGGCAGAACACTGATGTTATTAAAGGGGCTTTCATAATTGCAAATAACTCTTTTTTTTATTATTATAGCTCTCTTCTAATTAGACTTTTGCCAACAGTGGCTCTGAATGTAGTTCACTGTGAGTCGAATCAATGAAGAGGGCTTTAATTCAGGGATGGACAGATAAAAGGGTCAGTCCACATTAAAATATTTGTTTGGGGTTGAAGCTGTTTGAATCACGATTGACTTTTTGTGTCTCTCCAAAATTCATTTGGCAAGAGTCTGTACCAAAGTTACTAGGTTCACCCACCTATTGAAGTCATCACAAAGGTTTCCAATCTTTTATCGAAGGTAAAAGCTTTACTGGCATAGGTTTTCTGGTGGGGATGCTTTTGCCAATGGAGACCCTGAGATTTAGGAATTCAATGGTTTCCTCAGCCTCCAGCATCTACTTGTGATTGAATTATGTTAGGCTAACCCTTTGATACAGAATTCTGGTGTCATCTTATACTGTATAGATACCAGAATACATGTCCTTGACCATTTTTTTTTATTAATTATGGCCTACTGCAAAAAGAGTTTACACCTACATATAAATTTTGCAGCAAGAGCACTCCCCTCTCTCCCGAATAGAGAGCAGCTCCCCTACATATGCTCACTGCTAGATAGGTAGAGGGTGTCATAGGCTATGATAACACTTTTTAAACTAAACACAAATCTAATGGAAAGAGATGCAACCCTTTTGTATTATTCTATGTCTGATTGAAATGGCTACTCAAATAACCCATTTTCTGTATCAGAAATTTCAGAAGTTTGCTTCTTAGGGCGATCTGATGCTTGACTTGAATTTCTAAACAGTGATCTGTTCCACATTACTGTGTAGAAATATATGTTTGTGAAATGTCTGTGTACCACAGTGTTTAATGATTGTATGTTCGTCTTCGTTGACTTTGGGGGGAGAGCAAAACTATTTTACAATGTACAGTATTATGAATTATTTCAGGAAACATAGATGATAATGACTCATTGGCCCAAACCTGCATGTATGATCATCGTCCTCCAAAGTCCCTTTCTCCTATATATGAGATGGATCCTGGCGAAGGAATTGAGCAAAGACTGAAGACTGAAGCTAGAATAATGGACATTGAAATTGAAGATCAGCAGTTTGTAGAGAGGGACTGGACACTACTAAGACAGCTGCTAGCTGATCATGGATCAGATGTTGATATCATAAACTCCGTCCCTGAGGATCTCAGCCTAGCGCAGTATCTAATCAATCAGACCTTGCTCTTAGCTAGAGAGAATTCTAAATCTCAGGGCAAAGCATGGGGGGATTTGTCATCTCCGTTTGAAGATTCTACAAGCATCACAGTGACTAGTTACTCTCCTGATGAGTGTTCATCCCCCCATGGAGAATGGACTATCCTTGAATTAGAAACCCATCACTAGATTACGTTGTTTTCACTGTTTTTGATCCAACAATCTTTCCAGGGTTTGTTACAGGTAACAGCTGAATGTTGTAATATCCAATAAACTCATTTATATGATGAAGCTGTTTATAGGTAACTTATAGTCCTTTAAATAAATCCTACAGCTGTACGCTAAATTTTCCATACAGCTTGTACTGGCCTATGCGTTCCTCTTTACAATATATATAAATCAATAATGCAAATTCTTTTACTAGAGTGTATATAATCTATATATATATCAGAAAAACAACAAAACGCTACATATAAACTTAAATCTCATATTTCTAGCAAGTATCCTGGCTTTGTTTTCTTCCAGCTGACACAGCTCACTTATTTACAGATGACAATAGTTGGGTTAAAAACAGTCTGTGCCAAGGGCACATTTTTTTACTTGCCAAGTTTATATCACATTGATTGGTCAAGCAAGACTTGGGCATGCCATTTGTGTGTGGTACTTGATAAGAGACTGTCTTGAGAAAATTCTAATTCGTATTAATGCTGTGTTTTCAAAATTTGATAATTGGTCTTTGCTTCTAAGATCCTCTTAAGAGGCCAAAATGTAAATAAAATGGAATTGATATTACCACTCTTTGTAGTGTCTGTGTGTATTATGCAGTTTCTTTACTTTGAACAGGAAGTTTTGGTTTAGACAGTTTTCAAAGTAGTTGCAAAGGCTGAAAGTTTTTTTTAACTTAAAGCGGTTCTGCACCTTAAAAAAAAATATTAAAAGCCAGCAGCTACAAATATTGCAGCTGCTGACTTTAAATAAATGGACACTTACCTGTCCCAGGGTCCAGCGATTTCAGCGGCAATAGACGAGCGATCGCTCGTCTCTCTGCTGCCCACGCCACCATCCTCTGTCAGGGATTCGGGTAGTGAAGCGTTGCGGCTTCACTGCCCGGTTCCCTACTGCGTATGCGCGAGTCGCTCTGCGCGTCTCTGGTCCCCGCTGTGTCCTGGGAATGGTTTCCCAGAACACAATGGGGGGGCGGGGCATCTGCAGCGGTCTGTCCCGGAAGTGGGTGCAGATACCTGGACTATCCAGGTAACTGCACCCCCCTCCCCCCTGAAAGGTGCCGATTGTGGCACCGGAGGGGGGGGGGAGGGATCAGATGAGCAGAACTTCCCCTTTAGGGTGGAGAACCGCTTTAATACATTCTCTGCATTAGGTAAACAAAGAAAACTTCTATTGTCAGGGCCCCCCCCACTTATCTGTATCCGAGAGCAACACTCCTCTCTCCCTCTCCCTCTCCACTGGACTCTGAGAACAGCATGGAGAAGAGGAGGAACATTTCACAAAACAGGTATGACGTGTTGGTTATAAAAAAAAAAAAAACTTTACAGTCACTTGCATGTTGGATAGGGTAGGGAATTGTTACACCTGTCTTCTTTTTTTTTTTTTCTCTGTCTGTCCTCCATTGAGGATATTTGATATTTCACTTCTTGTCCTGGGGCTGCAACAGGTGAGAGGATATCTTCCCTAAATGAAGGGAAATTCCTTTCCTAGACAGTTGCCACCAGAACAGGTGTTTCCATTGCAAAATGTTGACCTTTTTCTGCTTCGGTGACAACTGCAAAATTTTGATTCCCCTTTCACTTTCTATCTAGTTAGCAGTGATCACCAGGACAAATAAACCAGTTACATAGTTATAGTTTCATAGTAGATGAGGTTGAAAAAAGACACAAGTCCGTCAAGTCCAACCTATGTGTGTGATTTTATGTCAATATTACATTGTATCTCTCTGTATGTTGTGGTCGTTGAGGTGCTTCTCTAATAGTTTCTTGAAACTACCAATGCTCTCCATTGAAACCACCACCTGTGGAAGGGTATTCCACATCCTTGCTGCTCTTACAGTAAAGAACCCTCTATGCAGTTTAAGGTTAAACCTTGTTTCTTCTAATTTTAATGAGTGGCTACGAGTCTTATTAAACTCACTTCTGTGGAAAAGTTTTATCCCTATTGTGGGGTCACCAGTACGGTATTTGTAAATTGAAATCATATCCCCTCTCAAGCATCTTTTCTCCAGAAAGAATAAGTTCAGTGCTCAAGTATATATAAAAGTGCCTGTGAGCCTCCCCTGATTATAAATTGTCTAATTGGCACCGTGAAACAGCTGCAAGCGTTAAACACGTCTCACAAAAACGTGCAGATAAAAGCAAAAATAAATATATACGCTGCGCTTTCAAATATACTCTTCACATAATAAAAAAAATATATATATATATAACCAAAGTGCAAATATAAGTGTGAATCGCACACTGTGATGCATCCAGTAACTGTGAAAAGTGACAATAGTGCAACAAATATTTATGAATACTTAAAACTGAACATATAAATGGAAAAAAAACACACTAGTACGAAGTGCTATAACGTGCATCCATATGGTGATTGGTTATATCAAAATTACTGTTCATAAAATCATATAGTGGACTAAAACATATAGATGAATAAAAAGTGCTTCTATGTGCATATGTGTCATCCAATTATTTCAATTCAAAAGTGTTTCTAAAGTCCATGCGATTTGGAAACTGCTGTGTAGATAATCCAAAGCAAGCCACAGTGCCCCCCCCCCCCAGGTATTAAACGCTCACCTCTGAGCGTGTAACTTTGCACTTAAGCTTAGTCAATAAACGCCTGTGAACAACCTCTAGGGCTCTGCAGTTTTAACCAGCCTCCTGGACCCGTCAGCACTATACCTCGGTTGAGTAAAAAAGGACTGGACAGTTTAATAATGTTTTAAAAGTTTATTAATCACATAGAACCCCCCTATGGGGTACTCGCATAGTATAGGCGCGTCGGGATGCCACTCTACATCAGGCAAACAGCATGTAAAGATACCGGATCAGTATTAGGATAGTATGGGATACTTTCCTGACAGGTCACCTGCTGAATGTCCATCCTGTCCCCTCCCCGACGCGTCTCGATACAGGGAACTTCCATATCTACTTCAGGGGGAAAATATAATAACTGACAGGCTAGCCGTCCATTTAATATAGGGCTTCCGTGGCCATTTTGTTGTAGCCCATGGACACTCTAGTGATAGAACCTATGTGTTTAATGACAATATTATATGGAGATTTACTGCTTGAATATATCTGTCAATAATAGCTTTCCAAATCCTCCATATTGTCAGCACCCTACGGTGTCCCAGATGTTCCACCTGGATTCAAAACACAAAAACTTTAAACGATAATATTAAGGACGAACGCGGAGGAACCTGCATACCATCCCTTATGATAATCAGCATTGGATTGATACCTCACCATAATAACACTATATGGCCTAAATACATATACAATATAATAAATGGAAACGGGAAATATCATGATAATATATGATAAACCGAATACCTCCAATGGCATCAGAAACTGCTATAAAACTGCATAAAAATTGCATCATAAAATCGGAGGAGCCCTCCTATCAATATAGAAATGGTAAATATGCAGAAGGGATATAATGATGTAATAAATCTAGAGAGTAATGTGAATAAAAAATATATAAATATTAATCGAATTACGTTGAAAATATTAATTTTAAAATGCGTATGGGTATTTTAATATTAGTATGGTCAGGACTTAAAGATTAATATATATTTTATACTTTTTATAATATGGAGACTGGTTTGTTGCTACTCTTACTGAACTTATGAGATGGCAAATAATATTGAATTTTATACCTACTGGATTAAAAAAACTTAATTACTCAAACACAAATCAAATTCTTTATTCAACCCCCGGGTGACAAAGAGCCTAACAGGTGAATCCACCATGATTCACGCTGACTAATATCCCTCACAAAGTTGGACCCTCTCCAATGGCCTTTTGGTGCCTCAATGCCCCAAAATCGCATACCTTCTCTACTTTTATTGTGAACATCCCTGAAGTGTACAGAGGAAATGTTTATCAAATCCCTTCTTGATGTTCCTAACATGTTCCCCCATGCGTTCCTTTAGTGCTCTTGTGGTTCTGCCCACATAAATTAGATTGCACAGACATTTGACTGCATAAATCAATAAACCTACGGGCCTCTAGAAGAAGCTGATGCTCCAAGCGCGTAGCATATCTGTCCATCTCCTTCCACCACACTGTTCCTCCGGATGTATCCTAGCTGTCCCTGATGTCATTTTGGTGCGTTCCATGCTGGTTCCGCATGCCTTCCTGGTGGTAACAGGATGGGCTGAGGATTCTGCAAACAACCATGTAGAGAAGATTCCGGACTCTAGGAGCCCCCTGGGCTACTGGAAACAGATGAGCATGTTATTTACTTCTCTCTTGCGAGTGATTTTAAGTACCTTACCATTAAATGGTGATTTTAATACTGCACTTAGGTGGCGCTTCCTGTTTTTTTTTTTTTTTTTTTTCTCCTTTTATTATTTTTGTTGCCCTTCTCTGTACGTCTTTTCCAGCACATCCTTCCTGAGTACTAGTGCCCAGAACTGGACAGCATACTCCAGGTGCGGCCAGACCAGAGTCTTGTAGAGTGGGAGAATTACCGTCTTATCTCTTGAGTTAAGCCACTTTTTAATGCATGCCAATATTCTGTTTGTGAATCTCTCCAAGGTTTTAAACAATAATAAAAATCCCACTGGGCAGCTAACCTTTCCCCAAAGCTAAAACATGCTTTGGGTTTAGGTACACTTTAGATCTTTTAAATTAATAGTGGTAAGTTCTAGAACAGTTGCAAAAATCCTTCTTGGTGACTGAGAGGAGACCATTTGTCAGGCCTATTACAGCATGGAGGGTGGAGATCTTGGGTTTTGATTTTCATAAAAATGGAAACTGACACCAGGAATTTTGGGATGGCGTTTGGGTTGGTGAGAAAGGCAAATACAGGGAGCTTCTGGTGGCAGATGTGTTCATCTACTTGGTATAGGCATAGTACAGGTTCATGTTAACTACTTTCAGACCAGACCATTTTACTGGCCAAAGACCAGACCACTTTTTGTGATCCGGCACTGCGTTGCTTTAACTGACAATTACGCAGTCATGTGACGTGGCTCCCAAACAAAATTAACGTCCTTTTTCCCCCACAAATAGAGCTGTCTTTTGGTGGTATTTGATCACCTCTGCGGTTTTTATTTTTTGCACTATAAACAAAAAAAGAGCGACAATTTTGAAAAACACATTTTTTACTTTTTGCTATAATAAATATCCCCCAAAAATGTATAAAAAATACGTTTTTTTTCCCTCAGTTTAGGCTGATACATATTATTCTACATATTTTTGGTAAAAAAACGCAATAAGCTATTGGTTTGCGCAAAAGGTATAGCGTTTACAAAATAGGGGATAGTTTTATGGCATTTTTATTAATCATTTTTTATTTTAATTTTTTTACTAATAATGGCGGCGATCAGTGATTTTTATTGTGACTACAACATTATGGCGGACACATCGGACATTTTTGGGAATGCACTGATTCCTGTGTAAATGACACTGGCAGTGAAGGGGTTAACCACTAGGGGGCAGTGTAGGGGTTAAGTGTGTCCTAGGGGCGTGTTGCTATCTGTGGGGGGCGTGGCTGTGTTTTACACGTCACTGATCTCTGCTCCAATCACAGGGAGCAGAGATCAGTGACACTGTTGCTAGGCAGAACGGGGAGATGCTTACTTTAGCATCTCCCCGTTTTTCCTCCCCGTGAGACTATGGCAGGTATCCCCGCAGCGACCGAGTCCCGCGATCGGACTCACGGAGGTCCCGACCGACACGCACACGATAGCACGGCAGCAAATTTAAAGGGACGTACCTGTACGCCCATTTGCCTGTCTGTGCCATTCTGCCGAAGTACATTGGTGTGTGCCGGACAGGAAGTGGTTAAGGTGATAGTGGTCATGAAGGCAAGAATAAATTGCATAAATTCTTTAGTCTGCCACAAACATTAACAAAGCACTTTTTTTTTTTTTTTAACCTGTTCCTACTGTTATTTTTTAGCTTCCTTTTTAACAGACCAAGCTGTGCAGCGAAAGAGGCGGTCAGAGGGTTGAGAGAATCCATTTAACACTGTTGGGGATGCTTGCAAATGGTCAGTTTTTATTCATTTGTTTTCTAATGATTTTGCCAGGTTTTAAACTATTTTGTAACAGTTTAAAAAGTGTTAGCTGGAGTAAGGATTACATTTTTTTTAGTCCCTTATTTAAAGTCCATCTAACATCCAATACATGCATCGAAAGTCAGCTGACTATGCAGGAACCAGCCGACTTTCAACATGTGCACTGCTGTCTGTTCAACAGAAGCCAATCTAACAACCAGCTTCTTTCAAACAGTCTTGCTGAAAAAACATCCAATGGCTGCATTTGCTGATCGGTGTATTCTGGAAGGTGGGTAGGTGGAGCGAGATCTTTGCATTACACAACAATCCTGTATTTTTTTTTATTTTTTGTTTCTAAAAAATAAAACTGAACATGTTTACCCAGCTTAAATCTACTAGTCCATCTAACACTACCCTCTTTCTACAGCTCTTCTTTCCAAGAGGTGTCTGTGTTCCTCTTCCATCGATAGGCGTCACCCTAAGGCAGTGATGGCGAACCTTGGCACCCCAGATGTTTTGGAACTACATTTCCCATGATGCTCACCTACACTGCAGGGTGCATGAGCATCATGGGAAATGTAGTTCCAAAACATCTGGGGTGCCAAGGTTCGCCATCACTGCCTTAGGGTGACGCCTATCGATGGAAGAGGAACACAGACACCTCTTGGAAAGAAGAGCTGTAGAAAGTGTTCCTCTTCCATCGATAGGCGTCACCCTAAGGCAGTGATGGCGAACCTTGGCACCCCAGATGTTTTGGAACTACATTTCCCATGATGCTCATGCACCCTGCAGTGTAGGTGAGCATCATGGGAAATGTAGTTTCAAAACATCTGGGGTGCCAAGGTTCGCCATCACTGCCCTAAGGCCTTGTTCATAGGTGTAGTTGAGCGTACTCCTATGTGATGACCGTGTTGTGCCCGTACGGGATGCACAGGCTTTTTGCGTACAGGCAGTCCCTGCAGCTACTCCCAATTTGGCATCCATGTGGCTGTGTGCAGTTGCCAGTCCCTGGCTATGTTCGTGTTACTGGTTGGACTACTTGGTCAAAATGAAAGGGTAAGAAAAAAATAAATTCAGCCACATCTGAGGGGAAGCAATCACGGCCCTCGGGCTGTGGTGAAACTACAAATTCCATAAGACATTGAAAGACCCTGACAATCACAGGCATGCTTCCTAGAGGCAGAGGCATGATGGGATTTGTAGTTTCACCACAGCTGGAGTGCCGAGGTTGCCTACCCCTGATGAGGATTGGTAAATAAGCTACAATATATTACCTTTTTTGACTTTAGATACAGTTTAACATAATTAAGTCGGAGATATGAAATTTGATTCTTCCTTTTGCTCTTTGGTAAGGCTGATTCTGAAACCCATAGAATGGGTCTGAGAGAAATATAAGAAAGCAGCAACTGCCAGTGTCCTCTCAAATAGTTATCAGTTTTGATGGAGGATTTGGGGCGAGGCAGGCCTCATTAAATGGGGTATAAATAAATCTGATTAGAACATTGAGAAACCATGAGTATAATTTGAGCTGGATGCAAAAACCCAGGGATACAAAAGTATAGCCTATTTACTGAATAAGCGCACACATATTTACTATGTTAAGACGTGAAAAATATTGTAACCAGTCAAATTTAATTGCTCATTGTCCTATTTTTAATTAAAAAATCTGGTTTCTGCAAATGTATTCTCTTCATTAAAGTGTCTGTCTAAAGAGTCTGTCTAGGGATAGAGGTATAAGGTGCAATATTACCTTATTCCAGACTCCCTTCATCTGTTTAACTGGATCCCCTAGCCTTCTCTCTAAAAATGTGTCTGGCAGTAGGACACTGATGTCATCAAGTTCAAGGTAGGGCCACAAGTCATCGTAGGTGAGCATGGCGATGGACTGCCCACAACCACATTGGCAAGTATTTAACCCTTGTAATGTGGGATGGGGGCGTGCCCTGTAAGAGTCATGTTTCTGAAATTCCAGGCGTATAGCTTTAACCTCAACTTCTGCATTTCTTCATTGCGTAAATTACCTTCTTTTTTAGAACAATTTCTATTGATGATTCCTAAAATTCGAAATATTCGAAAGCTTTCTGCAAATGGCCTAATTTCTTGGCCTTGGAAAAAAACAGAAATTATTTTAAAATGGTTTCTTTTCTGGTGGACACATTTTTATCAAGAAATGTTGACAGCCGGGTGGGCACCAAGAGAAAACCGCATTTTATAGCCTTTATCAGACAAATCTAGTTTCTTGATTTCCTGTAATCGATGATGATCATGGCAGATGCATTTTCAGATATGATCTTAGACATGTTGTAGACTTGTTGGTAGATCATTTGCACAATGAATAATCCCAGTGTTTTTTTGTTGTTTTTTTTTTGCGAAGAACCAAGTAAAATATTGCTAATGCTAACACTTGTACCCTCAATTGTGCACTAAAGTGATTGTAAACCTAGAATAGGAAAACGCATATATGATAGTCCATGGGGCTGCACAACCCAAAAATATACAAAAATTGAAAGGTTTCCCCAGTGGGTTTTTTAGGCAGCAAAAAAGTTTGTAAGAGGGTAATTACGTAAAAAAAATCTTTTATTAGGTCAGGAAATAACTGATAAATTCAAATATACAATACATTTAATTTTAAAATACTGGCTCTGGTTTTCGACACAAATCACATCACATCATTAAGACCCAGAAAGCTGCTGCCATATAACTTAAAGAGGAGGGCCGGTTATACAAAAAAAAAAAAAAAAAGTCAGCAGCTGCAAACACTGCAGCTGCTGACTTAATCAACACACTCACCTATCCAGGGTGCCCGCGATGTCGGCCGCCCGAGGCCGACCCGTCCCTCGGCTCTCGGGTCCCGGTGCTGCCATTCCTTGTAAGGGAAACAGGCAGTGGAGTCTTACGGCTTCACTGCCCGTTTCCTACTGCGCATGCGCCAGTCCCGCAGCTACTGCGCATGCGCGAGTCCCGCAGCGCTTTCTGAATGGGACGCGCTGTGTTCTGGAACACACAGTTCCCAGAACACAGCGCGACTCATTACCCAGAAGACGCCGCGACGAAGACAGAAGACAGAAGATCTCCGCGGAAGAGGAAGATTAGGAGAAAGTGCCTAGCAACAGGCATTTCTGGTGAGTAAAAAAAAAATTTTTTTTTTATATTTTTTTGTCATTTTTTATATTTTTTTTGTTTTCAGGGTGGCCCTCCACTTTAAGGTAAGCTCCCTAAAATCAAAAGAAACCAAAAGCAATATGTTGCATAGGCAGCGCTACAAAAATTGAGTTGTGGTTATATCCCAAGGAGCAAAGACAGTCACATTGAGATTTTCTGTTCCTTCCACCCGTACAGTCCTGAAAATCTGAGAATCCCCCTATGAAATCAATTCTTGCCAGACAAAGCTGGATCACAGGCATGTAATGGTGGTTTGTTTTGATTTCAGATCTCTCCTCTGGATAATACACACAGGGACAGCTGCTGACAGGTGGGTCGGGTCTTCGGCCAGATGAGCTTTGTTCACATGGAGAAGAAACACAAAATGCTCCATAGCGTGATCCCGTTTCAAAAAACTTTTATCTAAATACAAATCCCCCCCTGTAGGTAATACACTTAAACTCTTTCAAAATAAAATCGGCATCTAACCGTGTTACATCCAAAGGATTCGCGTGACAGTATCTCCTATATCAGGGATATGCAATTAGCGGACCTCCAGCTGTTGCAAAACATCAAGTCCCATAATGCGTCTGCTTCTGGGTGTCATGCTTGTGGTTGTCAGAGTCTTGCTATGCCTCATGAGATTTGTAGTTCTGCAACAGCTGGCGGTCCGCTAATTGCATATCCATGTCCTATATATTCAGCGCAATTTTCAAACACAATAGGTTTCTCAATGGTTTGTACTCACTATTCAAAGTTGACGTATAGCCACGAGCTGACGCATTTCGTCATCTGTGAGATCATCTGAGGGTCTGATGTCACAACGGGATCGCGCTATGGAGCATTTCGTTTTTCTTCTCCATGTGAATATGCTCACCTAGCAGAAGACCTGACCGGCCTGTCAGCAGCTGTCCCTGTGTGTATTATCCCAAGGGGAGATCTGAAATCACAAACAAACCACCGTTGCATGCCTGTGATCCATCTTTGTCTGGTAAGAATTGATTTCCTTGGGGGATTCTTCTCCGATTTTCTGGACTGAATGGGTGGAAGGAACAGAAAAGATCTCAATGTGACTGTCTTTGCTCCTAGGGATATAACCACAGCTCAATTTGCATTGTGGACTGAATACAATTCAATACAATTCATTTGCACATGGAGAGTGAACTTTGAAACAATTTCTGTTTTTGATTAGTCATTTCAGTGTTGCAATTAATTACGGTATATTCTAAGTACGGTTTAAGTCAGCACATTATTTAACAGTGTTGATTTTTGTAGCGCTGCCTACACAACACATTGCTTTGTGTTTTCTTTTGAAATCAATTAGTTTGTAATAAACCCCGAAATGGGAAATATGAGTAAATGAGGTATTCATATAGAGTGCCAAACAAAAAAGAAGTGTATGAAGCTGAATACGAATATTCAAAGTGTTGAGGATAAAGCCATGACTATATTGAATTAAAATGACAGTATATTAATTAGTTTGCAAAAAACCCTAAATGGGAAATATAAGTAAATGAGGTATTCAGTAGAGTACAAATATCAGCCAGTCTGGTGTGTTCGAAACGCTGCACTTACTTGGTACTTCATCCTTCTTGTATAAGTTGGCGCCATTCCAGAGATCATCCCAAGATCATCTGGGACCTGCAAGTTTATATGGTATCTACATTAATTGCCCATTGCTTGCAGGTGCTAAACCCCTCCCCATCTACCCTCCCTGTCACTGTGATTGCGGCATCCGCGTAGTCCCCTTGGCGTTCCGGAAGGCGTGAGCCCCAGAATTTTCCGCCACCTCAGACTTAATTGCGTGACATCACATCCGGTTTCCCCGCGAGTATACATGACGCCCCTGACAATCCGGCGGTGATCAAGGAACGCCGCTGACGTGAAGGAGGCTCCCCACAGTGGCCCCAATGAAGGGGCTCAACTGTGGGAAACACGGTTTGGGGATTACCGCAAAGGTAATTGCATCCCCCCACCGTTTCGGGAAGCCGGATGGAAAGGAGGCACCCACCCAGTGCCGCGGAGCTGGATGTAGCGGTCCATACTGGATATTCACTGAAAAGCAAACCATTGTATTACAAAAAGTACAAATCTCAATAGTAAAAAAACTGAATACAAAATAGTTTTATTGTTTTAGTCTAAGCCATATATAATATTATTTTGTTATTGTTATTAGAAGAGCTAGAAGTGTATTTGGTTCAACCAATTTGATGAAAAAAGAGGAGGGGAAACATGGTCTTATTTCACCCCAGGAGTTGTCTTCTCCTGTACTTAGTTCTATCTATTTAAGCCACTTTATAGTTTGAGTAATTGGGTGGTAATACCTAATTTTCCATTTCATCCTATTTTAGAATTTTTTAATGTTAATTAAAACCAATTTACAAAATAACCCAACAAATGAATAAACAATATAATAAATTGTATGTAATTCAAATTAACATGAATTTAATATTTGATTTAGTACCAGCCAGTCTGGAGTCACAAAGCAGTACTTGACTCTTACAGAATACCTGACAACCTGTAGCTCCGAACCTTATCTTCTGGGGTCCCCCAGCAGCGCTCGTGGCTCCTCCTCGCATCGGTAAACCCCTTGGGAGAAGCGCTCTCCCTGGGGGGTTACCTTGCGGGCGCGCTCCTGAGTCCAGAATTTGCGTGCATGGGTAGACACAGAATGCCATACTCGGTCCCGTTGCTCGCGTCATTGGACTTGATTGACAGCAGCGGGAGCCAATGACTGCACTGCTATCAATCTATTCAATCAAGAGCCGAGAACCCCAGGCAGAGAGGGTGAGTATGTCTCTGCCGAGGGAACGCGTGGGCTCAGGTGAGTAAACTGGGGGCGGTCAGTGTCCAGAAGTTTTTTCACCTTAATGCAGGCATGTCCAAAGTCCGGCCCGCGTGCCAATCGCGGCCCGCATTCTGGTTTTGAACGGCCCGCCTGGGTATTTGGACATATATCTCTTTTGTGGCCCCCAACGATCTCCCAGCACCGGGGCCACAAAATATAGTTGCTGGATGCCTTGGAGGGGACAGGGAGGAGGCAGGACGAGTGCCATACATACAGGAGAATTTCCTGTTTACACAGCAGCATCTGTAATAGGAAGTCAGTCTCCTGCGCTGCCATTGGACAACTGTTTTATCCATCAAAGGAGGCAGGACTTTGTATTAAAGAGGACACAGAGAAAACAGGAGTTTTTCCTGGAGTTGCTCCCGCCCCCCTCCCTGTCCCCTTCAAGACTGAAGATGGATGGGCATCAGTCAAGCTGCACTGATGGCAATGGTGGATGCTGCATTCATGGCAATGGGGGGGGGGGGGGGGGCTGCATTCCTGGCAATAAAGGTGCTGTATTCATGGCAATGGGGGGGGGGGGTCTGCACTGATGACAATGGTGGGGCTGCATTCATGGCAATGGGGGTGCTGCATTCATGGCACTTGTGAAGCTGCAGATGGGAACTGACCCTTATTTTGCTTCACAGTTCTTTTAGTGCTTCTGTTTTTTTTTTCTCTGAAACTTCCCTCTTAAAGTGAAGGTGCGTGTTATACACCAATAAATATGGTATATCCAAATAACAACCCCAAGCCCATCTCTTTACTCAAACACGGCCACAAAGGCAAGAGAATTCTTGTTGGGCAGTGTATTCGTGCTCGAACAAACACATTTAGACCAAATTTTAATGGTTCAAAGAATGTCAGACAAAATTGGTCGGCCCCCACACATGTTCACTTTATCAAATCTGGCCCTTTTTGTAAAAAGTTTGGAACCCCTGCCTTAATGTATAGGCTGTATTGACCACTTCAGCTCCAGAAGGATTTACCCCCTTCCTGACCACAGCACTTTTTACGATTCGGCACTGCGTCGCTTTAACTGACAATTGCGCGGTCATGCTATTTTGTACCCAAACAAAATTGACGTCCTTTTTTTTTCTCCCACAAATAGAGCTTTCTTTTGGTGGTATTTAATTACCTCTGCGTTTTTTATTTTTTGCGTTATAAACAAAAAAGGCAACAATTAAAAAAATATATATATATTTTTTTTGTTTACTTTTTTCCTATAATAAATATCCCCCAAAAAAAAAAAAAAAAAAAAAAAATATATATATATATATATATATATATATATATATATATATATATATATATATATATATATATATATATATATAAAAAACATTTTTAGACATATTGGTAAAAAAAAAAAAAAGCAGTAAGTGTTTGGTTTGCGCAAAAGTTATAGTCTCTAGAAATAAGTGATTTATGGCATTTTTATAAAAAAAAATTTTTTTTACTAGTAATAGCGGCAATCGGCGATTTTATTTATTAATTTTTTCTTTTTTCTTTTTTTTCCCGTGACTGCTAAATTATGGCGAACACGTCGGACAATTTTGACACATTTTTGGGACCACTGGCATTAATACAGCTATAAAATTGCATTGATTACTGTAAAAAAAATGTCACTGGCAGTGAAGGGGTTATCACTAGGGGGTGATCAAGGGGTTAATGTGTTCCCTAGTACATGTTCTAACTGAAGGGGGGAGGGGATTGTGCAGGGGAGATGACTCTGTATGAACAAAGGATCTGTCTGTTCTCCCCTCAGAGAACCGGAAACTGTATTTACACACACAGATCCCGGTTCTCTGTGTGTCAGCGGCGATAGCGGGAGCCCGGTGGTGATTGTTACCACCAGGCACCCACATCGGGTCGGGGTGGGGGGTACACGCACCCACTAGTGGCCACAGGGCAAAGCGATGTTGCATAACGTTGTTTCGTCCAGCCGTGCCATTCTGCCCTGGTACAACTGCGGTGGATGGTCGGCAAATGGTTAATGTCTAAACTGCTGGCAACAAAAGTGAGTACACCCCTAAGTGAAAATGTCCAAATTGGGCCCAATTAGCCATTTTCCCTCCATGTGCGCCATTGTCCCTTGATGTGACTCGTTAGTGTTACAACGTCTCAGGTGTGAATGGGGAGCCGGTGTGTTAAATTTGGTGTTATCGCTCTCTCTTACTGGTCACTGGAAGTTCAACATGGCACCTCATGGCAAAGAACTCTCTGAGGATTTGAAAAAAAGATTTGTTGCTCTGCATAAAGATGGCCTAGGCCAGTGATGGCGAACCTTGGCACCCCAGATGTTTTGGAACTACATTTCCCATGATGCCCATGCACTCTGCAGTGTAGTTTAGCATCATGGGAAATGTAGTTCCAAAACATCTGGGGTGCCAAGGTTCGCCATCACTGGCCTAGGCTATAAGAAGATTGCCAAGATCCTGAAACTGAGCTGCAGCACGGTGGCCAAAACCATACAGGAAGTTAGGCCAGATTCCACTCAGAACAGGCACATGCTCAGCGTCCTATCCACAAGTTTTTGGGAAATGTATGCGTGCTTCCAGCATTGCTGCAGAGGTTGAAGGGGTGGGGGTCAGCCTGTCAGTGCTCAGACCATACGCTGCACACTGCATCAAATTGGTCTGCATGGCTGTGATCCCAGAAGGAAGCCTCTTCTAAAGATAATGCACAAGAAAGCCCATAAACGGTTTGCTGAAGAAGAGCAGACGAAGGACATGGATTACTGGAACCATGTCCTGAGACCAAGATAAACTTATTTGGTTCAGATGGTGTTAAACGTGTGTGGTGGCAAGCAGGAGAGGAGCGCAAAGACAAGTGAGTCTAGCCTACAGGCAAGAATGGTGGTGGGAGTGTCATGGACTGGGGCTGCATGAGTGCTGCTGGCACTGGGGAGCTACAATTCATTGAGGAAACCGCGAATGCCAACATGTACTGCGATATACTGAAGCAGAGCATGATCTCATCCTCCCTTCAGAGACTGGGCCGCAGGGCAGTATTCCAACATAACGACCCCAAACACATCTCCAAGACTATCACTGCCTTGCTAAAGAAGCTGAGGGTAAAGGTGATGGACTGGCCAAGCATGCCTCCAGACCTAAACCCTATTGGGCATCTGTGGGGCATTCTCAAAAGGAAGGTGGAGAAGCGCAAGGTCTCTAACATCCACCAGATTCGTGATGTCATGGAGGAATGGAAGAGGACTCCAGTGGCAACCTGTGAAGCTCTGGTGAACTCCATACCCAAGAGGGTTAAGGCAGTGCTGGAAAATGGAGGCCACACAAAATATTGAAACTTTGGGCCCAATTTGGACATTTTCACTTAGGGGTGTACTCGTTTTTGTTGCCAGTGGTTTAGACATTGTTATTTTGAGGGGACAACAAATTTGACACTGTTGTACAAGCTGTAAACACACTACTTTACTTGGTAGCAAAGTGTCATTTCTTCAGTGTTGTCACATGAAAAGATATAATAAAATATTTATTATGTACACACACAATACATACACAAGATCAACAGATATATTCTGTACAATTGCACCTACCACATCTAAGGACTGGTTTGCTGCTATATATTACATGTTGGTTGTTCATTAGCTATGCTTGGGTAACCTTTAGGGCTTGTGCAAACTGGGCTTTGAAAACAGAGCTTTTACATGTACCTTTTCCACATTTTATGTTTCAGCTTTATTCCAAAATGGATTGAAATCCTTTTCCTCAATTTTACAAACCATACCCCATAATAACGTTAAAAGTTTGAAATCTTTCCAAATTTATTTAAAAAAAATAAATCACATGTATATAAATATTCATAGCCTTTGCTCAATACTTAGAAGCACCTTTGGCACCAGTTGTAGCCTTAAAGGAGAGGTCAAGCTGAGCTTGTTTGGCTGGGCCTCTCCTATGGATCACAGGAGTGCAATTCTTTTGCACTCCTGTGATCCATTTTCAGCAGAGAGCGGACTAAAGTCCACTCTCTGAAATCCGTGATGTCAGCAGTCCAGGCACCTCATCATCGTGACAAAGTGTGGACCGACACCTGTCTCAGGCTCTCAGGCTGAGGTAGCCCGCTCAGACCTCCTCCACAGCTCAGAGCTCCACTGAGCAAAGAGGAGAGAGATGTGATTGACAGTCTACAGCTCTCTCCTCTCAGAGCTCTAAAAAACGGAGTGATTGGTGGTCAGTGTAGAGGCACCAGGGGACAGATGTAGCATCAAATCAATGCTGCATCCACCTAGGTAAGTATGAATGGGGGGGGGGGGGAGAGAAACCCATACAAGTCTTTTTGAGTATGCTACAAGCTTGGCACACCTATTTTTGGGCAGTTTCTCCCATCCATCTTTGCAGGATGTTGCAAGCTCCATCAGGTTGGATGGGAAATGTCAGTGCACAGCCATTTTCAGATCTCTCCAGAGATGTTCGGTTGGATTCAAGTCTGGGCTGCTGCTGAGTCCCTCAAGGACATTCAGAATTGTCCCATAGCCACTCCTTTGTTATCTTGGCTGTGTGCTTAGGATCGTTGTCCTGTTGGAAGATGAACCTTCGCCCCAGTCAGAGGTCCAGAGCCGGGTTTTTTTTTTTTTTTTTTTTTATCAACGATGTCTCACATGACATCAACAACTTGTTTTATAAATATAATAGGTAGTCTTACGAGCAATTAAAATAAAATCTGAGTAATATATGCAAGCAGCACATAACGCACTCCCAAATTAAATGTGCAAATAAACTCAAAACAAATAATGCTGTGCTGGTATTAATACATGTATCCAACCACATAGTGTATGAATTCTCATGTAGAAATATGAGTGCCAACACAATAACATATTAATAAACAATATTATGATACATTCTTGTGTATTTCTTCTTGTAATAATATATATATCCTGCGCTTGAGTGCAGTCAGATATTTAATTAAATTGTCAGAAAAAAGTTGCAACTTGAGTCTTCATAAATCCTCCAAAATCCGTGCTTTGTATCTATTTACCTCAGTGCTCCTCCAAAGGAAAGGAGTGTTAGCTCACACTTAAATTTGGTTAAGTAAAGCTTTAGTCACTCCGGACTAACATATCATGCTTTCCTCCTTGTTGCTCCATTGATGTACCTATATTATGACTCGAGATAGAGATCTATATATGCAAAAAAGAACTCCAAATAGTGCTTATATAATTTTTAACCGCTTGCCGACCAGCACGCCGCAGTTTTACTGCAGTAGAATGGCATGGCTGGGCGAAAGGACGTTGCCTTGCTTTGCCTTTTGGCCACTAGGGGCACGTGTACCCAGAGCCAATGCGAGTGCCCTGAGCAAGAAGCTGGATCTCTGTGTCTAAACACACAGATCCTCGATTCTTTCAGGGGAGCGGAGACAGATCATGTGTTCCTACCAAGTATGAACACCGATCTCTCTCTCCTCCTAGATAGGCCCATCCTCCCTACAGTTAGAACACACCTAGGTTAACTGCCAGTGACATTTTATACAGTAATCCCTGCATTTTTATAGCACTGATCGCTGTATAATGGTCCCAAAAATGTGTCCAATTCGTCTGCAATATTGCAGTCCAGATAAAAATCACAGATCGCTGCTATTACTAGTTAAAAAAAATTTAAAAAATGCCATAAATCTATCCCCTATTTTGTAGACGTCATAACCAATCGATATACTCTTATTGCGATATTTTTGGTAAAAGAAAAAATGTTTTGGATAAAAAAAATGTGGGCTATTATAGTAAAAGATAAAATTGTCGCTCTTATTCTTTTGTTTATAGCGCAAAAAAGCCCCCCCAAAAAACGCAGAGGCGATCAAATGCCACCAGAAGAAAGCTCTATTTGTGGGGAAAAAAAGACATCAATTTTGTTTGGGTACCACCTCGCACGATTGCGCAATTGTCAGTTATACAACGCAGTGATGTATTGCAAAAAATGGCCAGGTCATTGAGCAGCCAAATCTTCAGGGGCTGAAGTGGCTAAACATTCAATTTATTAAAAAATGTGCATAGAACTCGCATGTAAAATATGCTGTATACCATGGGTGCACTGGAGCACCTATCGTATAAAACCACAATGCTGCGGCTACTTCGTGCCCCTCCGTGAGAGATGCAAAAGCGTCTTGCCAACCCAATCTGCCCCTCCCCTATGCATTACATCACAGGGTCTCGTGACTCATCGGGGGGAATCCCCCAGCACGAAGTTGCTGTAGCATTGTGGTTTTTAGGTGATATACATTGTATACAGTGGGTGCACTAGAGCAACTTTTAAATGTCAATTCTATACACATTTTTTAATAAGTTGAATATTGTTTAACCCCTTGCCGCCAAGTGCATGCAGATTTGCGCACTCTGCTTTCAGGGGTTATACCGGGATGATGCCCGCAGCTGCAGGCATCATCCTGGTACTGTTTTTTAGAGCCGGCGATCGGCTTTCCAGCTATAACAACCGATGCGGCTAAAAGGCGCTCGGCTGTTATGCCGGAGGAGCGGGAGGGGACATCCCGCCGCTCTTACCGGGGCTCCCGTTCCATCGGGAGCCCTGATCAACAGTCTGATGCCTCCGGCGCCTAGGGACAGACTGGAATGAAGCCGTAAGCGGCTTCATTCCAGTGTCCTGATTGTAAACACGGAAGCGACGCCATGACGTCACTTCCTGTTTACTCGGCTGCCAATGGCGCCGGTTTTAAAAAAATATACAGTATTCAGAATCGCCGAAAACGGCGATCTGAATACTTTGAAGTGCAAAGGAGGGATTTGGGGTCTTTTAGATCCCCGATCCCTCCATAAAGAGTACCTGTCACCACCTATTACTGTCACAACGGATGTTTACATTCCTTGTGACAGAAATAAGTGATCAAATTTTTCTTTTTTTTAAATAAGAAAAAAATATTTTTTTAAAGCGCCCCCGTCGCTGTGAGCTCGCACAGCAAAGAAAATGCATACGGAAGTCACACTCGCATATGTAAACGTTGTTCAAATCACACATGTCAGGTATCACCACAATCGTCAGAGCGAGAGCAATAATTCTCACACTAGACCTCCTATGTAACTCTAATATGGTAACCGTAAAAAAAATGTAAAGCGGCGTAACATCATCTTTCACATTATACAAAAAAATTGGGCCAACTTTACTGTTTCGTTTTTTTTTTTTTTTTTTTTTAATTCATGAAAGTGTCCCTTTTCCCAAAAAGTTGCATTTAAAACACCGCTGCACAAATACCGTGTGACATAAAATATTGCAACAATCGCCATTTTTTATTCTCTAGATTCTCTGCTAAAAAAAAATATGTATAATGTTTGGGGGTTCGAAGTAATTTTCTAGCAAAAAATACGGATTTTAACTTGTAAACACCAAATGTCAAAAATAGGCTTAGTCATGAAAGGGTTAAAAATGATATAAGCACTATTTGGAGCTCTTTTCTCTCATATATCGAGTCATAATGGAAGCACATCAATGGAGCAACAAAGAGGAAAGCATGATCGGTTAGTCCGGGTGACTAAAAAGCTTTATTTGACAAAACGTAAACTCCTTCCACACGGAGGAGGTTTTTATTCAGGCATTTTAGCGCTAGAAATAGCGCCTGAAAACGGCCACCCGAATGCTTTCACACTGGGCGGTGCGCTTGCGGGATGTTAGAAAAAGTCCTGAAGCAGCATCTTTTGGGGTGTTTGGGAGCGCTGTATATGTCGCTCCCAAAATGCCCCTGTCCATTGCAATGAATGGGCAGCGCTTCTAAAGCACCTAAAAAGCACTTTGGAAGTGCCGCAACACAGGCGTTTTTAACCCCTTCTATGGGGGGTTAAAAGCGCCACGCTAGTGGCCTGGAAAGCGCCGCTTAAACAGTTGCTAAAACGAGTGGTGCTTTACTACTAACACATGGACAGCCTCAGTGTGAGAGGGGTCTAAGTGTGAGCTCACACTCTCTGTGAGGGGAGCACTGAGGTGAATAGATACAAAGCAGGGATTTTTGAGAATTTGTGTCAACACGTTACAACTTTCTTCTGACATTTTTATTAAGTAAATATTTTACCACTCAAGCGCGGGATTTATATCAACTGGTTGCTGACCACCGGCTGTCAAATGACGGCCAGGCGGCACACCTATTGTGGCGTCCTCCCGTTTAAACTGGGAATGCACGCGATCGTGCGCGCATCCCTGTTCCTTCAGTGGCGGCGTGTCACGGAGACACCGCTCGCCACCGAGGGGGTAGACAGCCATTGGGCATGGCTGTTTAACACGGGATCGGCCGTGAAGTCACGGCCGATCACAGGCGGTTACACCCCCACTGTGCACGGCGCGTGCGCATGTTCCCGGGAACACTGCTCATCACGGACGCTGGTAAACAGCCATTGGCTGGCTGTTTACCCACGTGATCGGCTGTGATCCTTTCACAGCCGATCACTAAATGTAAACAAACCGCGGTAACGAGATGTTACCGGGTTCTCCTCCTCACACACCGATCGTGTGTAAGGAGGAGATTGCATTTTGTTACCGCTTACAGTACACACCAACCACACTGATTCCCCCCCCCCCAATAAAGAGGACCTGTCACCACCCATCATAGCACCTGTCACTCACAGTCCATCCGAGTACCCGAGTACCTGTCACAGCCCATCCAAGTACCCGAGTACCTGTCACAGCCCATCCGAGTACCTGTCACAGTCCATATGAGTACCTGAATACCTATAACCACCCTTCAGAGTACCCAAATACCAGTCACCAGGCCATCAGAGTACCCAAGTACCTGTCACCAGGCCATCAGAGTACTCAAGTACCTGTCACCAGGCCATAAGAGAACCTGTCACCAGGCCATCAGAGTACCCAAGTACCTGTCACCAGGCCATCAGAGTACTCAAGTACCTGTCACCAGGCCATAAGAGAACCTGTCACCAGGCCATCAGAGTACCCGAGTACCTGTCACCAGGCCATCAGAGTACTCAAGTACCTGTCACCAGGCCATAAGAGAACCTGTCACCAGGCCATCAGAGTACCCGAGTACCTGTCACCAGGCCATCAGAGTAATCAAGTACTTGTTACCAGGCCATCAGAGTACCTAACTGCAGCCTATCAGAGTACCTGAGTACCTATTTGCAGCCCATGTCTCATAGAATATACATTGGGGTGTTTTCTTTCCAAAATGGGGTCATTTTTGTGGGTAAGTTCACTGTCCTGGTGCTCCAGGACCTTCAAAAATGTGATGCGTAGGAATGAAATGAGATGTGTCGTTTATGCTCCTAGAACGCCTGAAGGTACTACTTCAATGTTCGGCCTCTCTATGTGACCAGGATGTGTAAAAGTCTTACACATGTGGTATCGCTATACTCGGGAGGAGTAGCAGAATGTGTTTTGGGGTGTAGATTTTGCTATATACATGCTATGTGTTAGAAATATCTTTATAAATTGACTTTGTGTAAAAAATAAAATAAAATTAAAAAAAAGCGGTTTAATTTTTCTTCTGGAAAAAAATGTTTGCTTTCCAAAATGGTGTCATTTTATGGGCAATTCCATTGTCCTGGTACTCCAGGGCCTTCAAAAGTGTAATAGGTGGCTGTGAAATGAGATGTGCTACTTCAACGTTGGTGCTGTGTAAAGGTCTCACATGTGGTATCGCCATACTCGGGAAGAGTAGCAGAATGTATTTTGGGGTGTAATTTGTTGTATGCATATGCTGTGTGTGAGAAATAACCTGATAATGACAATTTTGTAAAAAATAAAAAAAATCTTCATTTTGCAAAGAATTGTGGGAAAAATTACAACTTAATAAAAAAAAAAACATGCTACTTAATACCTTGGAATGTCTACTTTCTAAAAAGGGGTCATTTGGGGGGTATTTGTACTTTCCTGACTTGTTAGGGTCGGTTCACACTAGGACGAGTTGTCAGGCGACTTAGCCGCCTGACAAGTAGCGTCCCGTTCTGTACAATGGAACCGTTCTAATCGGAGTGACACAAGTCGCCCAGACTTAGAAAAAGGTTCCTGTACGACTTTGGAGGCGACTTGCATTGACTTCTATACAGAAGTAATTTTGCAAGTCGCTGCAGCGGTCGCGTCCAGGTCGCCTGAGGCAGTCATGCTGCAAGTCGTGCTGCCTCAGTGTGAACCGGACCTGAGTGTCTCAAGAAATTAGATACACCTGATGTACTGAAGGCCTGATCAGATGTGATCAATTTTCAGTGATTGGCACCATAATTTGTAGACTGTATAACTTTCACAAAGACCAAATAATATACACTAATGTGGGTTATTTTTACCAAAGATGTGTAGTAGTATAAATTTTGGCCAAAATTTATGAAGAAAAATTAAGAATTAGCAAGATTTTATGACCGAAACAAAGTAATTTTTTCACAATTTTTTTTTTTTTTTTTTTTTTATTTATAGCACAAAAAAAAAAAAACACTAGTGATTAAATAAAAGAAAGCTCTATTTGTGTGGAAAAAAGGATGCAAGTTTCATATGGGTACAGTTTTGCATGACTGAGTAATTGTCATTCAAACTGTGAGAGCGCTGAAAATTGGTCTGGTCAGGAAGGGGGTGTAAGTACACTGTATTGAGGTGGTTATAAGAAAAAATACACATGAATGTATCATATTATTTTATATTCACATGTTGTTATGTTGGCACTCATATTTGCCCAGGAGAATTGATAATTGTTTTGAGATCAGCAATTGCTTTCTTTGTGCCCTTGCAAAGACCTACTTTAGAAAAATGCACATTTCTGCAGATGGTGCGATCGTGACCAAAATATTCTATGCAAGTCAAAAGTGCAGACTGCCTCATGCACATATACACTATATTACCAAAAGTTTTGGGACTCTGTAGGGTTCAATATTGCGTTGGCCCACTCTTTGCAGCTACAACAACTTCAACTCTTCTGGGAAGGTTATCCACAGGGTTTAGGAGTGTGTCCATGGGAATGTGTATTTGTGAGGTCAGGTACTGATGTGGACGAGACGGTCAGTTTCGGAACACCTTTGGGATGAATTAGAGCAATCAGGTTGGGGTCAGGACTGTTCCTCCACCCAAAACTCACTCATCCGTGTCTTTATAACGTTTGCACAGACTAAATAATAAAAATGGATATGGGTTATTTGCACCTAAGAGATGTAGAAGATTACAGCTTGGTATAAATTCATGATGAAAGATTATTTGTAAAATCTTATAACTGAAACTAAGAAAAGCGTGTTTTTCTTTTTTTCGCTCTTTTTTTCATTTACCGTATTTAGCAAAAAAAAAAAAGTGATAATAAAAGCTACCAAAAAAAAGCTCTATTTGTGTGAACAAAATGATGATAAAAATATCATTTGGGTACAATGTTACATGGCCGCAATTTGTCATTTAAAGTGCAACAGCGCTGAAAGCTGCAAAAGGGCCTGTGCAAGAAGGGGGTGACCATGCTCTGTATTGAAGTGGTTAAAAGCCAACTGAGAATTACGACAAACTGACAAGATGGTTGAAAAAACATTAAATGGTGTTAGAGCTAGTTTACGCTCACTTCATAAAATGGCTTCGGACAGGCTTCGCCATAGACTTCTATGGAGGCTTTGAAGCATCACTTAGGGCTAGTTTACAATTGCTTGAAAACATGGCTTCAGACATGCTTTGTTTAAAGCTCTCTGAACGCCAGTCAAAACTCCCGTCACTAAATTAAATGGTTAGTTTACAGTCCTGTTTACACCTTGCTTTTGCTTGGTGCTTCGATGAGGCTTTGGGGTTTGTCAAGCGAGCTTCGCCATAGACTTCTATGGAGGCTTTGAAACATCACTTAGGACTAGTTTACACTTGCTTGAAAACATTGGTTCGGACATGCTTTGTTAAAGCTCTCTGAACGCCAGTCAAAGCTCCTGTCACTACGGCTGCTTTCACACTGGGGCGGGAGCGGCGTCGGCGGTAAAGTGCTGCTATTTTTAGCGGCGATTTACCATCGTTTTAGCAGCGGTCTGCGGGCGCTAGCGGGTTGATTTTAACCCCCACTAGCGGCCGAAAAAGGGTTAAACCCGCCCGCAAAGCGCCGCTGCAGCGGCGCTTTGCCGGAGGTATTGCCGCGGTGTCCCATTGATTTCAATGGGTAGGAGCGGTTTAGGAGCGGTGAATACACCGCTCTTTCACCGCTCCAAAGATGCGGCTAGCAGGACTTTTTTCACCGTCCTGCCAACGCATCGCTCCAGTGTGAAAGCCCTCCGGCTTTCACACTGGAGTGAAAGGGGCCGGTTTTTTTCAGGCGCTACACAGGCGCTATTTTTAGCGCTGTAACGCCTGAATACCGCCCCAGTGTGAAAGCAGCCTAAATAAAATGGTTAGATTACAGTCCTGTTTACACCTGCTTTTGATTGTTGCTATGATGGGGCTTTGGTGGGGCTTCAAGTGAGCTTTGCCATAGACTTATATGGAGGCTTTAAACACTCTTTGAAGCACTACTGAAGCTACATAATTTTTGAAGCAAAGCAAAAGCAGGTGTAAACAGGACTGTAAGCTAACCATTTTATTTAGTGACAGGAGCTTTGACTAGCATTCAGAGAGCTTTAACAAAGCATGTCTAAAGCCATGTTGAAACTGAAGCAAGTGTAAATGAGCCCTTGAGCTACATGGGGTATAATTTTTAAAGCAAAGCAAAAGCGGGGTGTAAATAGGACTCTGTAAGCTAACCATTTTATTTAGTGACGGGTTTTGACTAGCGTTTCAGAGAGCTTTAACAAAGCTTGTCCGAAGCCATGTTTTAAAGTAAGTGTAAACTAGACGTTGATGTGTGTTGAAGCCGAAGCAAGTGTAAAAGAAATGTATGTGGAAATCCCTGAAGCTGCGTTAATTTTATGAATGTCTCCCACAATCTGCTTCTGGTTGTATTTTTATGTTCTGTAGCCAAAAAAACAGACCAGGAAATTCCCGCAAAATCTGATGTCAGGTCAGAGAATGGCGGTGTACAGTCCTGGCCTCATCTCCTCCCAGAGACTCCATAAGACAGTTCTTAGCCTGCAGTACAGTCCTGGTTACCATAGCAACAAAGGTTGCTGCTGACAGAACAGGACTAGACAAACCCTTGACAAACATGTAAGTGAAATGGAGACACAAGACATTTATAACCACTGCCCCCTCCCTCCTTCTTTTGGGTTTCATTCATTTGACACAATTTCTATCAAAATAAAACCTCTCCTCCCTAGGGGTCCATTCCCCCAGTGTGCTGTGGTAACGCATGTTGTTTGTGAGGTGAGCGATGCACCTGAGTGGTGTGACTGGGCCCCTCAGGCCTTATTTACATGGGGGGGGGGGGGGGGGTCGCTGATGAGAATCTTTGATTCTCTCCGCAACAGCGTTGATAAATTCCTTTGTCTGTGTTAAGCAGGCCATACACGGTCGAGTTTCTAACGAATTTTCTTATCAAAATCAGAAAGTTTGTTTTTTTGTGCTCCGATGATGCCACCATTGATTTTCAAAATTTGGCTGACTAAGCCTTCAATTTCACCTCATGTTGCTACAGAAAATAATTTTTGTGGCCAGGAATCTTCTTTCCTCTCCGTAAATTTTTTTTCTTGCACATGCGCATTTTTTTTTCTTATTACATTTCTTGCATGATTCTCCCATCATTAATTAGAAAATCGTTTGTTTTTCTAAAAATTTCCAACATTTCCGATTCCTCAAATTTGATTGTTGCACAAAAATCGGCCATTGCTGCAGCCCACTAATGGTGCAAAATTCTTACAAAAATTCTTGGATACGATTTTCGAAAGAACATTCTTTCAAAATTCGAACCATGTATGGCCGGTGTTCTGCCGTATAATGTCCGTCCATCAAATAGTGTCCGGGCCGTACTGCGCGAATGCGCAGTACGGAGCAGATGAAGCTTCGGAAAATCTCTGAAGCTTCACGGCGCCTGCGCCGTGAGTGGAGGTGGTAGCCCTACCATCCAAGCGGACATAGGGTTGTGAATATTAGAGGCGCTCGCCATGCTTCGGGCTAGGCCTCGCTGCGCTCGGCTCTTTTTTATTCCTACTATGTCCACTTGGATAGTGGGGATAGAACCTGGACTCACGGCGCAGGCGCCGTTCATCCTCGGCAATTTTCGGAATCTGTGTTGCTGTGTACTGCGCATGCGCAGTACGCAGCGGACACTATCGGATGGAAGACGTTATATGACAAGACACCGGCATTAGCAGCCGCAACCAGCAGCAGAGCAACTAGATTTGTATCATCGTCCGAGCAGTAAAACGCGATCAGCGGCTCTAACCGGCCCGCAGACTGTGCCCAGAGAAGAGCGCTTGGGGCTACGGACAAGCTGGATGCTGCTAATCATCCAGTTTCTACGTGGCCACACCACAGAGTGTTTCTGCGTCCAGATTTTGATTTTAGTCTAATCTGAGCACTGTAGTCCACCAGCCTCTTCTGACCTGAATAACCCTTATTGAGAAGGTGTCCATGAGCTGAAGAGGTCTTGTGAATAACATTTAATCAAATAAGCTAACAAGTAACTGATGATTTGATTTAATTTTATAGGGCCACTGTGCATACATAAATGTTCACAATTAGACTTGTAAAAATGAATGCTGCTTAACCAGTTGCCGACCACCCTATAGCAGGTTTACTGCTACAGGGCAGCCACGCTGTGCAGGATCATGTGTGTGTGTGTGTGTGTGTGTGTGTGTATACACGTGATCCTGCGCTTCTGGGTAGAAGGCGCAAGTGCGCGCTGGCAGCGGCTCAGTCCCACTGTTATTCTACACAATGGGAGCTGATCAGTGGGTCCCACAGACTTTATGTCCGCCAGCCCCCGCTGATCATTCGGTACGCCGGCGGAACGTCAGTCTGCCTATCAGTAGGGGGAGGCATGGATCCTGTGTCTCTGCAAAGCAGGAACATGGAGCCATGCCTTCCCCTAGTAAAAGCACCTCCTACAGTACACTGAAACACTGACTAGGCACACTGTTAACCCATTGATTGCCCCTGATGTTAACCCCTTCCTAGCCAGTGTCATTAGTACAGTGACCATACATATTTTTAGCACTGCTCCCTGTATAAGTGTCACTGGTCCCCAAAAAAGTCTCAGTTTTTGTGGGCGCAATTTTGGCCGCAATTTCAGTTTCCTGTGTAACATGCATCAAAGTAGTGCAGGGACTAGTTTCAAGTCAGCATGACTTGAAGCCATACTAATATGAATGGTTGTCATTGGGAATCGTGGGGAATGACTTGTCATGCGACTTTGCAGTCCCAAGTCGCAGGACAAGTCTTACAAGTGTGAAAGGGGCCTTAATGTCCAATTTGTCCACTGCAATATCGCAGTCCCACTATAGGTCACTGATCGCCGCCATTACTAGTAAAAAATAAATAAATAATTCCATAAATGCATCCCATAGTTTGTAGACACTCCTAACTTTTGCACAAACCAGTCAATATACGCTTATTGGGATTTTTTTTTTTTTGGCAAAAATATGTAGCAGAATACATATTGGCCTAAATTTATGAAGAAATTCGATTTTTAGATTTCTTTATTGGATACGTTTTATAGCAGAAAGTAAAAAATATTTGTTTTTCAAAATTGACGGTCATTTTTTTCTTTGTATCGCAAAAAATAAACGCAGAGGTAATCAAATACCACCAAAAGAAAGCTCTATTTGTGGGGGGGGGGCATTTAGTTTAGTTTTATTTAGGTACAGTGCTGTATGACCACGCAATTGCCAGTGCTGTATCGCAAACTATGGCCTGGTCATGAAGGGGGTAAACCTTCCAGCGCTAAAGTGGTTAACCACCTGTTCTGTGGCAGAATGGCACGGCTGGGTGATACGAGGTTATGTAATGTCAATTCACCCCGTGGCCACTAGGGGACGCGTGCGTGCTCCCCCCGAGCCGATGTGAATGCCCGGCGGTCACGATCACCGCAACCGCTGCTGACACACGGAGAACCGGGATCTGTGTGTGTAAACACAGTTTCCGGTTCTCTGAGGGGAGAACAGACAGAGCCTCATACATACAGTATGAACAGCGATCTGTCATCTCCCCTACACAGACCCCTCCCCCCGTCAGTTATAACACACACTAGGGAACACATTAACCCCTTGATCGCGACCTAGTGTTAACCTCTTTACTGCCAGTGATGTTTATACAGTAATCAATGCATTTTTATAGCACTGATTGCTGTATTAATACTAATGGTCCCAAAAATGTGTCAAAATTGTCCGATGCGTCTGCCATAATGTTGCAGTTCCAATAAAAATCGCAGATCACCACCATTACTAGTAAAGAAAAAAAAATTATATTAAAAATGCCATAAAACTATCCCCTATTTTGTCGACTCTAACTTGTGCACAAACCAATTAATGTACACTTATTGCTTTGTTTTTTTTTACTAAAAAGTGCTCTGGTCAGGAAGAGGGTAAAATCTTCCAAGGCTAAAGCAGTTAAAAAAAAAAAAAAAAAAGGTTTTCCCTTTATACTTTAAGTTTCGAATAGGGGGAAGAGGGATTAGACCCTTTTCACACTGGGGCCACGTTGGCACTAAAGCATCACTCGTTTTAGCGGTGCTTTAGCGATGTTTAAGAAGTGCTTTTCAGCAGCTAGACGTGGGCTTTTAATGCCAAAGAAGGCGGTTAACCACTTGCTTACTGGGCACTTAAACCCCCCTCCTGCCCAGACCAATTTTCAGCTTTCAGCTCTGATGCACTTTGACAATTGCGCGGTCATACAACACCGTACCCAAATGAAATTTTTATCATTTTTTTCCCACAAATAGAGCTTTCTTTTGGTGGTATTTAATTACAGCTGGGAGTTTTATTTTTTGCTAAACAAAACAAAAAAAGATGCAAAAAAAAAATCATGTTTAGTAGTTTGTTATAAAATTTTGCAAACAGGTCATTTTTCTCCTTCATTGAAGTGCACGGATGAGGCGCACTGATAGGCTGCACTGGTGAGTACCGATGGGCACAGATAAAGCGGCACTGATGGGCAAAGATGGGCACAGATAAGATGGCACGGATGGGTGGCACGGATGGTTGGCACTAAGTACCACTGATAGATGGGCACTGATAGGTGGCTCTGATAGGTGGCACTGATGGGCACTGGTAGATGACACTGATGGGCATGGATATGTGGCACTGGGGTGCAGCACCGTTGTTGAGGCAGATTGTGGGTGGCACTGTGGGCACTGATGTGTGGCACTGTGGGCACTGATCTGTGGCACTGTGGGCACTGCTGGGTGGCACTTATTTATTCCTGAGGGGGGGGCAGGTGGGCACTGGTAAGCTGGCCCTGATCGGGACTGATGTCCCGATCACGGCCGCCGGTGATCGGCTCTTTTTTTTTCTCCTCGCGCTGTCAGCGCGAGGAGGAATAATAGCCGATCACCGGCTCCATTGTATCACATGATCAGCTGTTATTGGCTTACAGCTGATCACGTGGTATGGGGTCGGGATCGACCCCTTGCTCGGATCCGTGATCAGGCGAGTCTCATAGACTCGCCGATCACAGAGCGCGCCGCGCGCGCCCCTCAGGGGGCGCGCAGGCCACTCATGCACGGGACGACGTCAATAGACGTCGTCCCGGCAAAGGAGGTCCGTGCTGTAGCAGTCATTTGGCTATAGTGCGGGTCTCAAGTGGTTAAATGTGCCCATGTTGCGGTGCTTCCAAAGAGCTGCTCATTCATTTCAATGGGCAGGGCATTTTGGGAGTGCTAAATGCAGCGATCCCAAACTGCCCCAAAGATCTTGCTTGCAGGACTTTTTTCTAACATCCCGCAAGCGCACCGCCCCAGTGTGAAAAGTCACACTGAAATGAATGAGGCGGTTTTCAGGCGCTTTACAGGTGCTATTTCTAGCGCTAAAACGCCTGAAAATCGCCTCGGTGTGAAAGGGGTCTTAGAAAGCTTGTCAGTTTTTATTGCAGTCTGTGCCCCTGTAAGGGAGATTAACCCTCTCTACTTGTCCCGTTTACCATTATCATTGAAAGTAAAAGAAAATCACAAATTTTGGATTGTCCTCAGAAAAGTAATAGAGGAGAAATCTTCTACGGACACTAGTTTTTGTGTCCTGGAGTCCCCAAGCGGTTCCCTTAACCCAGGGGTAGGGAACCTTGGATTTACCCCCCCTTCATGACCAGGCCATTTTTTGCCATAAAGCAATGCGTTATTTTAAAGGAGTCCACTGGAAAAAAAATTATTAAAAGCCAGCAGCTATAAATACTACAGCTGCTGACTTTTAATAAATGGACACTCACCTGTCCAAGGGTCAAGCTATGTTGGCTGCCGAGACCGATCGATCGCTCAGCTGCTGCCGCCGCCATTCTAGGTGAGGGAATCAGGAAGTGAAGCTTTGCGGCTTCACTTCCCGGTTCCCTACTGCGTGTGCGCGAGTCGCGCAGCGCAATAGGAATGGTCCGCGCTGTCACTGGGACCCGTGTGTGTCCCAGCAGACAGCACGGCGGGACAGGAAGAAGCATAGACTCCCGTGGGAGTCTATGCTTGGCAGTGGGTGCAAATGCCTGTTTTAGACAGGTATCTGCACCCCCCCCCCCCCCCCCCCGAAAGGTGCCAACTGTGACACCGGAGGGGGGGAGAGTTTCAATGAGCGGAAGTTCCACTTTAGGGTGGAACTCCACTTTAACTGACAAGTGCGTGGTCTTGCAATGCTGTACCCAAATAAAATGTGTCCTTTTTTTCCCACAAATAGAGCTTTCTTTTGGTGGTATTTGATCACCTGCTGTAAACAAAAAATGACACATTTGAAAAAAAGTATATATATTTTTTTTACTTTCTGCTATAAAAATGCCTTCATAAATTTAGGCCAATATGTATTCTGCTACATATTTTTGGTAAAAAAAAAATCCCAATAAGCGTATACTGATTTGGTTTGCGCAAAAGTTATAGCATCTAAAAACTAATGGCAGCGGTCAGCGACTTATAGCGGGACTTCATTATTGCGGCGGACATACTGACATGAACTAATGCTTTTGACGCTTTTTGGGAGACCAGTGACACTAATACAGTGATCGGTGCTAGAAAAATTGCGCTGTCACTGTACTAATGACACTGGCAGGGAAGGGGTTAACAGGGGCAATCAAAGGGTTAACTGTTTGCCTAGCCAGTGTTTTACTACACTGTAGGAGGTGCTTTTTACTAAGGGAAGATATTGAATTAATAAATTCCTCTGCCTTGCAGGGACACAAATTCCATCCCTTCCCACCTGTCAGAACGGCGATCTGTGGTGGCAGTGGCAGCCAGTCCATAAGGGATGCAGGGGCGCCGCCCCCCTTGTTTATAAAATCCTAGAACTATTTATTTTTAAATGGCTGATAATGACTAAAAATTTTTAACATCTTAACGTTAAAAACTTAGAATGATTCATTTTTGAATAAATGATCAGACTATGTGTGTGGCTGTGCACTAGCGTGTCGGACTCTTTAAGGTCATTTTTTTTCCAAGTATGATTAAAGCTTGAGGCTCTAATTGGCTTGTTTCAGGTTGTCCTCGGGGCGCAGAGTACTGCGCCCCAAGCACTCCTACTTGTGATTTCCAGCTTTTCGTCCTGGCCAATCAAAAAGACTGGGTTAACACGGAAGACGCTGGGTATTGGGGGAGCCGTGACCACTGGAGGGCTCAGTTTGTATGGTGAGTGCGGACCTGGAGGGGTTTGTTTGCGCCCTCCCCCCAAATTTTTTTTTAGCACCAGTCACCACTGCCTGGAGGACATCAGGTACCGTGCACCCACCAATTGGCTTCCACTGTGTGTAATAGCAGAGAAAGCGAGCCAGCAGTGGTGTGCATGCGTGCCCCCACCTAGAAGAGTCTGATCAAGTGTGTGTGTGTGTGTTTGTGTGTTTATATATATATATATATATATATATATATATATATATATATATATATATATATATATATATATATATATATATATATATATATATATATATATATATATAAATTCTAGTTTACATACCCTATAGTTTACACACACTGGCAAAATTCATGATTTCTTGGCCATTTTTCAAAGAATATGAATGATAACACACAAACTTTTTCACTCATGGGTAGTGTTTGGCTGAAGCCATTTATTATAAATCAACTGTATATTTACGCTTTTTAATTCCTAATGACAGCAGCAGAAACTACCCAAATGACCCTAATCAAAAGTTTAAATTTTTGCCTGATAGCATGTACACAAGTTGACGACACAAAGGGGTTTGAATGGCTATTAAAGGTAACCATCCTCACCTGTGATTTGTTTGTTTGTAATTAGTGTGTATAAAAGGTCAATGCGTGTCTGGACTCCTGACAGACCCTTGCACTGACCTTTCTGGATTCTGAGTAATGGGGAAAGCAAAAAAACGGTCAAAGGATCTGTGGGAAAAGGTAGTAGAACAGTACAGTAGAGAAGAACAATAAAACGGGAAAGAAATATAAAAGGATTTGAGAATGCCAATCAGCCGAGTTCAAAATCTAATCAAGAAGTGGAAAATGAGGGGTTCTGTTGAAACTAAACTACGGTCAGGTAGACCAACTAAAATTTCAGCCACATCTGCCAGGAAAAATGTTTGGGATGCAAAGAAAAACCCGCAAATAACTTCAGGTGAAAAACAGGACTCTCTGAAAACATGTAGTGTGGTTTCAAGATGCACAATAAGGAGGCACTTGAAGAAAGTTGGGCTGCATAGTAAAGTCACCAGAAGAAAGCCATTACTACACAAATGCCTGCTTACAATATGCCAAACAGCACAGAGGCAAGCCTCAAACCTTCTGGCACAAAGTTAGTTTGTGCTGTAAATTGCCTCCAGCTTTGTTCATGTTTATTCTTGCTGGAGGCTGACCTTCTGCTGAGGCACAGAGCCCCTGAGAAGCAGTAAATCATAGTGGAACTTAACCCATTGATTTTACAGTTTTCAAAAGCTGTTACGTTCCTAGAATTCTGAGATTGCTAACTGACACGTTTTTGTGTCCTGTCAAACCATCAAATGGCTGCTGTCATAACTGATCACATGTGCAACATCACGGCAGTTGCAGATCAAACAGAAGCCGCTTCCTTGGCTGTACAGAATAGGAGGGTTTAATTCCACTTTAAGGCTGTCGGCAGATCAGCCTCTACAAACTCAGCAGTGCCTAAAAATGCCTAAAATGGGACAGCAACTGAGCATGTGCAGAGCAGGGTGAGATGGTGTATTACTGGACTTTAATCTGTATAGACACTTATTTTTTATGTTTTACATGGCAAAAGGAGCCAGCCTGAAGTAATCTAGTAGGACACAATTTTCTGACTGACTAAAGCTCCACTTTAAGTGGGTAAAGTACAACTAAATGCAAGACATTTTTCTTTAGGTTTGGACAGAGCATAGAGGGATTAGAACACCTGCCAGTTCTTATTGCTACAGTCTGGGACTTCATTAGTGAGATCCACCCTTCTGTCCTGTTTATCATTATTTTTGAAAGTAAAAGAAAATCCCAAATTTTGGGTTGTTTCCAGAAAAATAATAGAGGGGAAATATTCCAATGGGGACACTAGTTTTGGTGGCCCAGAGTCCCCAAGGGTTTTCCTTAATTTGCAGGGATTTCCTCTCACTTCCCGTTTGGCTATGGGACAGGAAGTGAAGGTAAATCTCCCCAAATGGGGCACAGATGGGGAAAAAAATAAACCATCAGGGGCCGCCCCCCAATCCATGCATCTGGCCCCAAATCTCCATGCAGGGCTACGGACGCATGGATTTCAATGTGGGCTTTTTTTTCCCAAAGCACATGATTCGAACCTGAGGCTCTATTTGGCTTCAAAAAGGGTGGGCTCTGCTTTCCGAGGAGCCCAGCCCATTGTGCGACGGGTCTCAGGACCAGGTACCTGTTCTTCCTGGGAGGAGAAGCAACAGCTTCGGTTCTTCCCTCGGCAAGCTGCAGCCCATAGAGGGGCAGCAACAGCCTCTTCCAGCTTCCAGGAGTCCTACCCCGGATCCAGCACCAAGACCACCACCTCGTCATCGTCCTCCTCCTAAGGAAAGGCCATGGATCACCGCTGACCCAACTGGGGGGGGGGGGGGTAGTGCGAGTGAGAGGGCCAGGTTTGTTTGTCACCCCCCAAAAATATTGAGGACCAGCCACCACTGATTTAAGGTGTGTATATATTTGCCTGTCTGTGAAAGTAAACATTTGAAATCTTTATCTGGTATTGTTCGTAGTATTTGCTTTCAGTTAATGTTCTTCATCAGTCTCACTTAAAAATTTTGCAGAAAATGGCGACACAAGCTAGAAAGCAGACTGAAACCTGGAGCACTACCGTGATCATGAGTAATATTCTAAAGGTATGGTTCAGCTCTTCTAAACACTTGACATCCAATACAAGTATAAAAAGACACTGTTACTAGGTATTGGGGACATATCAAATACTCGGTGTATGACCTTAGGGCATTGTTTCTCAAACTTTTTTCAGTCCTGTCACCCTTTAAAATTCTGCACAATCCTGCGGCACCACATTCTAAAACCTAAAACACTAAACAAATAGTTTTACATATCGCAGCAAAATTCACACATACTCAACATTGTAGGTGATTTATTATTCAAAGCAAATCCATCTTTGAATACTGAACACTGGTACTGACTAGTATTTCAGTTTTTCTTTTCTCCCTCACTCAGCTAACATGACCCCAGAACTGACAGAGAGGGGTAGGGAGGGGCAAACAAGGATGCTGTGCAGGCGCCCAATGTCCTCCCTATCAATCAATAACATCACTAGTTTTTAGGACGCCAGCGGCTATAAGGTTGCAATGGTGCACAATGGAAACCTGTAACTTGTGTACCTAAAGGGCAGGCTTGTCTAAAAATGTTGGGTACATGTTTGGCTTTTTGCCAAGGTACCCCTGAAGAAACCTGAAAGCGTCCCAAGGTGCCTAGGCACCTTGTTGGAAAAAGGCTGACTAATGCCGCGCACACACGACCGGACTTTCCGTCAGAGCTAGTCTGCCGAGAAAGTCCGGTCGTGTATATGCGGCATAAGGGTCATGTTATAATAGTAATCCTGACACACATATAAGCCGCACCATGGCAAAAAAAAGTGGTTGTGCCTAATACAAAAAATATAGGGTGGGGCCAATTTGAATAAGAGGCGTGGCTTGCACATAAACTCACTTTTCCAAATATATGCTCTAATCACCTTATAAAGATTTCACTATGGAGACAATGGAGTAATAACCAATATCCCTAAAAGTACAGGGCTTACCAAATCCTCCTCTTTGCAGGAAGAACAGTCCAGCCTCAACCAACATCCACATACAAATTCAGATGTTCAACATTCAGACAAATTTGCCCATTCGCTGGAACCGCATGTATGTGCAGAACGTCCTGTTACACAGACAGCTTATTTAAGCTGTGTATGACATGCAGTGCTTCCAGGAGGCAGCTGTGGGACACAGAGCAGGCTCTGAACCAGGCACTTTCAGCGGTTCATTTCTCCTTACCCCGGGTCACGCGAGTCACCAGGTGTTGCTTGGCAGGCTAAGGCCCCTTTCACACATGCGGATGGTATGTCTGTATTTCATCCATCCGTTTGCGGATTAAATACAGGCATACATTCATCCCTATGGGATAGCGGGTGTCTGCGGATGAACATCCGCAGACACCCGATTTCCTCCGCCTCCACAACAGTCTGATTCTGCAGACGGAGGAAAATCCTATTTTTCTATTCGTCTGCAGAGCGGATCGGATGAACACGGACACACGGTCCGTGCTCATCCGATCCCCATAGAGGAGAGCGGAGAGCTGACAGGGCGGTCCCCGCACAGTGTGCGGAGACCGCCCTGTCCGCAGCCGGCTCAGCGGGGACAACGGAGCGATCCCCGCTGAGTGAGCGGATCATCACGGGGCGGATCATTACTGATCCGCCCCGTGTGAAAGAGGCCTAAAGGTGCTTAGCAGGATTGTTGCATAGGGGCTTGGTGAGCCCTATTAAGGGGTCTCCCTTCTGAGGTATGTTAATACTACACCCAGGTACTCCTTTTTTTGTGGCTAGTAAAGGTCTTCAAAAAAGAGGAGTGGGATTAACACTACAGGGAAGGGCACACCTATGTCATCAGTAGTTCTTGATGACCCCATTAGTATCGCTAATGTATCCCCTGAAGGACCAGAGGCTTCCGGCAATCTGAGCCACTGTGCCTATCTGGGATTACACCTACAGTCAACGCTGCTGCTTCACCCTTTATCACGAAGGATGAACTGTCCTCAGCCCTAACCGGGTTAGAGCACAGGATTGCTGACATGATTGCCTCCATCCCGCAGGGTGGCAAGAAGTGTGACAGATCCGACTCTCCAGAGCTTCCTAGTCTTGAGCAGGAATGGGTTGAGGATGGGGAAGAGCTTAAAGCTCAGGATTCTGTGGATGGCCTGGCGGATGAGTCTGCTTTTGAGCAATCTGGACAAGAAGATATCCAGTTGGTGTCTGCCTCTCACAGAGGCTTTTGATCCTGACTCTTACCAAAATCGTTTGTTCTGCCTTTAAAGGGATTGTAAAGCTTTGTTTAAAAAAATAAATACATAATAACAAACACAAACCTCCACTGTGAAGTTAGTTTTGCACAGAGTGGCCCCGGTCCTCCTCTTCTGTGCTCCTGGCTCCTCCCCGCATCGAGTGTCCACATCGGAAAAGCGCTCTCCTTGGTGGACACCTGTGCGGGTGTGCTCCCATGTCCTGCATCTGTGTCCATTCACAGAATGCAGGACTTGGCCCCGCCCCCTTGCGCCGCATTATTGGATTTGACTGACGGCAGTGAGAGCCAATGGCTGCGCTGCTATCAATCTATCCAATCAGGACACTGGACACCAGCTAGAGCTGGTTCCCGGCCGAAGAATGACAGCGTTCATTTAAGTAAAAAGGGGGGCTGCATAAAATGTATTAAGGTGAAAAACCATGAGGGTTTACAACCCCTTTAAGTTGCCTCTTGCAGAGGTTAATGAGCCTCCCTGATCTCTTTTGGATCTCTGAGGCCTCTTCAGGCCACACAGGCTTTCCCCTTGTTTGAAAAGGCAGTGTATACTGATTGGGTACATCCTGACAGGTTTTTTGTTCCTCCTAAGCCCTTGTACACACGGTCGGAGATTCCCACAACCAAATCCGTCGGATTTTGTCCGAAACTGTTGCATACACATGGTCGGACAAAGTTGACGGAAAATCCGACGTGATTACTAGGGATGAGCTTCGTGTTCGAGTCGAACGTACGTTCGACTCGAACATTGGCTGTTCGGGCGTTCGGCGAATTCCGAACGTTTGGGCCGTTCGCGTCAAAATTCGAGTGACGCGCGCGCGGACCACAATGCACTGCGGTGGCGCAGTGCATTGCTGGCCCATGATTGGCCAAGCATGCACTGTGACCCCGCATGCTTGGCCAATCGCAGCGCCGGCAGCGAGGAGAGCCATGATTGGCCACAGGCATCCTGCCTGTGGCCAATCATAGATCAGGCTGTGTAGTGCACGCCCCACACTATATAAGGCCGCCTTTGAGGCGGCTTCGCGTAGTGTGTTACTTAGCATCTGAAGCAGTGGGTGTTCTGTGTACCTTCAACACAGTACACACCAATCGTTTTTGGCTGATTTCCTATCTTGCTGCTGTGTAGTGGTTGTTGTCTGTGCCCTGACTGCAGTATACACCACTATATTCACCTCACCTATATAGCTAGTGATCTAGCTTTAACCACTTAACAACTGCCCATTGCCGATTAACGGCTTCAGGGGGGTTGTTTAACTCTGAGAGGCCGTTAATTAACGGCCTCCCAGAATTCTGCTCTCGCGTGCCCCGAGGTGTGCGCACTCGAGAGCATCCGTGACCGCCGGGTCGCATCACGGATCACGGTAAACGGCCGCTCATATCGACCGTTTACCACGTGATTGCTCCGTCAAATGACGGAGTGATCACTTGGAAACAAACCGGCGTCATGTTATGACGCCTGTTCCTCCCTCCCCTCTCTGTACCGATCGGTACAGCGGAGGGGAAAGAGATCGGTGTCAGCAGCGATGTGGGCTGCATCTGCAGTGCCCATATCGCTGCTCACCGAATTTAACCCCTCAATTCCCTGCCAATACTCTGCAATACCAGTGCATACTCTGCAGTACCCTGCCATTACTCTGCAGTACCCTGCCATTACTCTGCAGTGCAGTACCCTGCCATTACTCTGCAGTGCAGTACCCTGCCATTACTCTGCAGTACCCCCCATTACTCTGCAGTAACCCCCATTACTCTGCAGTAACCCCCATTACTCTGCAGTACCCCCCAATACTCTGCAGTACCCGCCATTACTCTGCAGTACCCCCAATACTCTGCAGTACCCCCCAATATTCTGCAGTACCCGCCATTACTCTGCAGTACCCGCCATTACTCTGCAGTAACCCCCATTAACCTGCAGTACCCCCCCATACTCTGCAGTACCCGCCATTACTCTGCAGTACCCGCCATTACTCTGCAGTACCCGCCATTACTCTGCAGTACCCGCCATTACTCTGCAGTACCCTGCCATTACTCTGCAGTACCCTGCCATTACTCTGCAGTACCCCCCATTACTCTGCAGTAACCCCCATTACTCTGCAGTAACCCCCATTACTCTGCAGTAACCCCCATTACTCTGCAGTACCCCCCAATACTCTGCAGTACCCGCCATTACTCTGCAGTACCCGCCATTACTCTGCAGTACCCCCAATACTCTGCAGTACCCTGCCATTACTCTGTAGTACCCCCCAATACTCTGCAGTACCCTGCTATTACTCTGTAGTACCCCGCCAATACCCCGCCAATACTCTGTAATACCCTGCCATAAATTGCCATACCCAGCCATACTCAGAGATACCCAGCCATACTCGGTGATACCCTGAAATACCCAGCCATAGACGCCCCCCACCCCTCACCGCCCTCCGGTGCTTCTACCAACTCGCCAGTACGATCAAAGCCAGAATCTTTTTTTTTTTTATTTCAGGCTTCCCGGCCTAGAGGTGAGATGTGGGGTCATATTGACCCCCCAGATTTCACTGTAAAGAGGACCTGTCACCCCATATTCCTATTACAAGGGATGTTTACATTTCTTGTAATAGGAATAAAAGTGATCAAAAATATATTTTTGGGGAAAAAAATGTCAAACTAACATAAATAAAGTAAAATGAACAATAAAAAAATAAAATAAAAATTAAAGCGCCCATGTCCCCATGTGCTCGCATGTGCCACACATGTGAGGTATCGCCGAGAATGTTAGAGCGAGAGCAATAATTCTAGTCCTAGACCTCCTCTGCAACTCAAAACATGTAACCAGTAAAAAAAAAATTAAAGCGTCGCCTATGGGGATTTTTTAAGTAGCGACGTTTGGCGCCATTCCACGGGCATGTGCAATTTTGAAGAGTGACATGTTTGATATCTATTTACTCAGCATAACTTCATCTTTCACTTTATGCAAACATTGGGCTAACAAGTGGTTAATAATAGAGCTTGCAGTCAGTAGTGTTAGGAGTGCGTGCTGTCTGCGTGCTCTGTACCCAGTACATACCGCTATAATATAGGGCAGGCCCCTACTTTCAAACATCCAACTTACAAACATCTCCTACTTGCAAACGCAAGGAGACAGCAGCAAGTGAGATGAAAAAAGATGGACGAGGGGGGGCGTGGCTTGCCGGCTCGTGCGGATGGCTGCCTAATACCTCAGCTCCGCAGAACACCAGCCTCAGCGACCTATACAGCGGCACAAGATAAGGGAAAAACATATCCCCAGCAGCCTGACAGTCCCTTCACGCTCAGCGGCCATGCTGAAACGAAGGAAGGGAACGTCTCTCCCCAGAAAGCTGACGGATTACTTCCCCTCACCTGACATACAGGACGGCCAAAATGGCGCCGGCGGCGGCCGAGAATCACAAGCGCGGTCCTCCTCCTCACAGCAGCATCGGAACTCCCTGCCGCCTTCGGGACCTCATCATATGCCTGTCACACAGGGTGAGTGCTCTCCTCCTAACTCGCCCACAACATCCAGCCCTGCAAAGTCCAGGCTCAGAACGGAAGAGCCTTTACAGCCTCCCTCAGCTCCCAGCTTGTTCTCCCTCCCCCCACCGCAGCAAGCTTCTGTCCTAGATGCCTTTCCTGCCTCAGACCAGCCACTGTCTGAAAACTCTATGAAGAGTATGCTGCTCTCACTGAGACAAACACTGTATTCTGACTTATCCTCTGCGGTCTCATCCCTGTCACTTGTAGTGCATCAGCATGATACTGCTATTACTCAATTAGAAGCTAAAATGGGGGATGTGCTTTCTGCACATAATGAATTGGTTGATGGCTTTGCAGATCACGAAGATGAACTCCACTTAATCAATCTAAAAATCGCAGAATTGGAAGATCGTTCCAGACGGAACAATATTAAATTCCGCAATGTCCCCGAATCGATTCAACAAGCTGAGCTTACACAATTTATACAAGCTTTGATGCGGGCCCTTTTACCTGATCTGACAACCCGAGATCTGGAAATTGATAGGGCACACAGACTCCCTAAGCCTTCTCACCTCCCTAACTCTACTCCTAGAGATGTATTGGCTCGCATACATTTTTTTTCTGTCAAGGAAAGAGTCCTAAGCGCTGCCAAACGAGCAGCAAGTCTTCCAGACCCTTTTACGGGCATTGCGCTCTATGCTGATCTATCCAAAGCAACGATGGACAACCGTAGACAGCTGGCGACAATAACTAAAGCGCTTCGAAACCATAACATACCCTATAAATGGGGTTTTCCTACTAAACTTCTTATTACACACCAAAACAAGACCCATGCAGTGCGCACTCTCCCTATGGGGCTCTCACTCCTGAGGCCGCGTACACACGGGCGGACTGTTCGCCCAACCAGTGTTTGGGCGGACAGTCCGCTCGTGTGTGGGCTTTCAGCGGACAGTTTCAGCGGACAGTTGGACGGACAAAGTCTTTCGGAAATTCCGAAAAACTGTCCGCTGAAACTGTGTTTGAGCGAACAGTCCGCCCGTGTGTGGGCTTGTCCGCTGTACTTTCGAAATGAGCGGACTGTTCCCGCTCGGAAAGTCCGCCCATTTCGAGCGCGTGTACAGGTAGGCGGGGCCCGCGAGGGAGACGTCGCGGGCTCCGCCGCCTGGAATGGGCTTAAAGGGGAACCCCCAACGCCGAAAAAAATCGGCGTGGGGGTTCCCCCCAAGTCCACACCAGACCCTTGTCCGAGCACGCTACCCGGCCGGCCAGGAAAGGGGGGCGAGCGAGCGCGCCCCCCCTCCTGAGCCGTACCAGGCCGCGTGCCCTCAACATGGGGGGTGCCTTGGGGAAGGGGGGGGCCGCGCGGCCCCCCCACCCCAAAGCACCTTGTCCCCATGTTGATGAGGACAAGGGCCTCTTCCCGACAACCCTGGCCGTTGGTTGTCGGGGTCTGCGGGCGGGGGGCTTATCGGAATCCGGGAGCCCCCTTTAAGAAGGGGGCCCCCGGATACCGGCCCCCCACCCTATGTGAATGAGTATGGGGTACAATGTACCCCTACCCATTCACCTGTGAAATAAAGTACAAATAAAAACACAACACAGGGGGAAAAAATATTTTATTGCACAGCCGGGGGTCTTCCGTCTTCGGGGGTCTTCTCGCCGGACTCCTCCGCTATGTGTGTGTAGCTCTTTTGCTAGCGGAGGAGTCCGGCTTTCTTCCTCCCCGCCGCCAGCCTCTTCTCCCGACTTCGGGGGTCTTGTCCCCCTCTTCGGTTCTTCTGCCGGGCCACCGCGCCTGGTCCGGTGGCCCGGTCTTCTGTCGCCGTCTTCCGTTCTTCTGTCGCCGCCTTCGGTTCTTCTGCCGGGCCACCGCGCCTTCTTGTAGCTCTTTTACAGGCGGTGGCCCGGTCTTCTGTCGCCGTCGCCGCCTTCCGTTCGTGTTCTTCTTCTTGTTCTTGTTCTTCTCCTGGAGATGTTGACTCGACGAGCTCTCCGGCCGGAATGCCGGGGACGCGCTGTGCGGTCACTTATATAGTGACAATGGGGCGGGGTCACATGGTATATGTCACATGGGTTGGTCACATGGGTTGATGTCACATGGGGACTATGACATCGTAAGGGGGCGGGGTCACCATGTGACATCAACCCATGTGACATATACCATGTGACCCCGCCCCATTGTCACTATATAAGTGACCGCACAGCGCGTCCCCGGCATTCCGGCCGGAGAGCTCGTCGAGTCAACATCTCCAGGAGAAGAACAAGAACAAGAAGAAGAACACGAACGGAAGGCGGCGACGGCGACAGAAGACCGGGCCACCGCCTGTAAAAGAGCTACAAGAAGGCGCGGTGGCCCGGCAGAAGAACCGAAGGCGGCGACAGAAGAACGGAAGACGGCGACAGAAGACCGGGCCACCGGACCAGGCGCGGTGGCCCGGCAGAAGAACCGAAGAGGGGGACAAGACCCCCGAAGTCGGGAGAAGAGGCCAGCGGCGGGGAGGAAGAAAGCCGGACTCCTCCGCTGGCAAAAGAGCTACACACACATAGCGGAGGAGTCCGGCGAGAAGACCCCCGAAGACGGAAGACCCCCGGCTGTGCAATAAAATATTTTTTCCCCCTGTGTTGTGTTTTTATTTGTACTTTATTTCACAGGTGAATGGGTAGGGGTACATTGTACCCCATACTCATTCACATAGGGTGGGGGGCCGGTATCCGGGGGCCCCCTTCTTAAAGGGGGCTCCCGGATTCCGATAAGCCCCCCGCCCGCAGACCCCGACAACCAACGGCCAGGGTTGTCGGGAAGAGGCCCTTGTCCTCATCAACATGGGGACAAGGTGCTTTGGGGTGGGGGGGCCGCGCGGCCCCCCCCTTCCCCAAGGCACCCCCCCATGTTGAGGGCACGCGGCCTGGTACGGCTCAGGAGGGGGGGCGCGCTCGCTCGCCCCCCTTTCCTGGCCGGCCGGGTAGCGTGCTCGGACAAGGGTCTGGTGTGGACTTGGGGGGAACCCCCACGCCGATTTTTTTCGGCGTTGGGGTTCCCCTTTAAGCCCATTCCAGGCGGCGGAGCCCGCCACGTCTCCTTCGCGGGCCCCGCCTACCTGTACACGCGCTCGAAATGGGCGGACTTGCCTCCGCCTTACGTGGGCGAGTCCGTTCATTTCAAAAGTTGAGCGAACTGTTTGCCCAACCTTGTTCGTCAAACAGTCCGCTCGTGTGTGGGCAAGTCCGCTCATGCAAATTTTGAGCGGACTGTTTGACAAACTGTTTGCCGAACAAGGTTGGGCAAACAGTCCGCGCGTGTGTACGCGGCCTGAGACAATGGCACATCATCCCAGAAGACGTACCAAACCCTCCTGCTCACATGCCGACCCTCATGGATACTGGAGGAGACCCTTCTAATGGCCATCAGTCGTAATCCTCACCCTTATCTTCAAAAGCATTATGGCTGGCTAACTGCAGAGTCATTACCCAGCACTTGCCTGCCTGTTCAGAGATCCCTGTCCCACGTTGTGGACGCAAGATCTCTTTCCCCCACTGTGTTTTTGCAGTAGTGTCTGCACATTGAGCTCAGGCCCTTTTTGTTACTGAGCTCTCCTTTTTTACCCACTATCCTTCACCCAAACCCAGCATCAGTTACTCCTCTCTTACTTCTCCAAATAGTTACACCGGGAGATATACTTTAAAATCTACGCCGATTTTACCTTTGGAGCTGGACTTGTAACTAAACACGCGTTTATTGCCACTCACCCCCCTCTACTGACACCCGCGCCTCTCTCCACTCAGGAAAATGTCTTTTAAAATAGTCTCTGTTAATGCTAGAGGCTTAAACTCCCCGCAGAAAAGATCTGCACTTTACAGAGAGGCTAACAGCCAACAAGCCGACATTCTCATAGTGCAAGAGACTCATTTTGCTGCTGCAAAAACTCCCAGATTTACCCTAAAAAATTACGACCAGGTTTTCCTAGCCTCAGGGCCGAAGAAGAAAAATGGAGTCCTCACTGCCATTCGGAACTCTATACAATTTACTCTTCATCACTCAGTTGTCGATCCCCATGGCCGATATTTGATCCTCATTTGTGACATTAACCAAGTTACCTACACCCTGATCAACGTGTATGGACCGAATACCCGTCAGTTACAATTCCACAAACTTCTTTACAAGAAAATCACACAAATCCGCAGAGGGAGGCTCCTCATGGGAGGAGACTTCAACATAATTGGTGACTCTACTTTGGACACTACCTCTACATCAAAGACTCAACGTTCTGCGCTGAACCCCTTTCTTCAAATGAATGACCTTTACGATCCTTGGAGATGCCATCACAGCTCCGAAAGAGACTTTTCATACTTCTCCTCTTCTCAACTTTCATACTCCAGAATTGACTTTTTTATTGTTGACAAACTTACCCTTCAAGATGTGACGAAATCTGAAATTGGCAATATCACGTGGACAGACCACGCGCCTGTCTCCGTTACTATGGGAAACTGTAGACTTAACACTAATAGACTGTGGAGACTTGACTCATCCCTCCTCTCAGACCCTAAAATTATTCAACGACTCTCTAATGAACACCAAGTGTATTTTCAGATCAATAACCAACCGGACACAGATAAGTTTGTACTTTGGTCAGCCTATAAAGCTTACATGCGCAGCATATTAATTAAGTTACATTGTAATATTAAACGCCAGAGGTCTAAGCAAGTTGATGAGGTCCTCCTTCAAATTAATCTCTTGGAAAACCGGAATAAAAAACACCCCTCCCAGAAATTAGCTACTGAGCTTTACGAACAGCGACAAAAACTCCGTTCTCTTTTACTCTTTAAGTTTGAGAACAACCTTAAACTTACCAAAGCCAAATATTATGCCTTAGGCAATAAAGCTGGAGCTCTACTAGCCCGACAAGTTAAAGCTCAACGCCTTAAAAGTAAGATTATATCCCTTCAGCACCCCACCTCCAAACAACTTCTGACAAACCCACAGGATATTTCTAATGCCTTTAGCGACTATTACTCTTCTCTCTACAACCTATCCAGTGATGTCAATACCCCCCAACCGACTGACCAAAATATCCACAATTTTCTATCCTCTATTGATCTCCCATCTATAAATCACATCCAATTAGAGGAACTCTCTCGACCATTCTCTACTGATGAAATTTTGAAAGCCATTCACTCACTACCACTTCACAAATCTCCGGGAGAGGATGGCTACACCAATGAATTCTACAAATCATTTGCCTCAAATATTGCCCCCCATCTTACGGACCTCTTCAACTCTGCTGCCACCTCTGGTTCTCTACCAGTAGATATGTTGCGCTCTATCATTACCACTATCCCTAAACCAGAAAAAGATCCCACCTCCACCACTAATTACAGACCCATATCTCTCCTTAACACAGACGTAAAAGTATTTGCCAAGGTTATAGCCTCCAGACTGTTAGAATTTCTTCCCTCCCTTGTACATCCAGATCAAGTTGGTTTTATGCCAGACAGACAAGCCCCAGACGCCACTAGAAGAGTTCTTAACCTGATTCACCAGATTGCCCGATCTCGAACGCCTTCTCTGCTGCTATCGTTGGACGCAGAGAAGGCGTTTGATAGGGTACATTGGGGATTCCTGAAAGAAGTATTGTCCAAATTCGGCATCACAGGCTGGTTTCAAACGGCCATTCTCTCACTGTACTCAAACCCTTCCGCCAGGGTTTTAACCAATGGCACACTATCTAAACCCTTTGAGATCTCTAATGGCACCCGCCAAGGATGTCCGCTCTCCCCTCTCATTTTTGCCCTAATAATGGAACCCCTTGCGGCTAAAATCAGAGAGGACAAGCGAGTCTCAGGAATTATGCATAACGACATGGAACATAAAATCAGCCTCTTTGCTGATGATGTCATTTTAATGATCACAAACCCGACCATCTCCATGCCTGCACTCCAGGACATCATCGATCAATTTAGCTCTGCCTCCTTTTACAAACTTAACTCCTCTAAATCTCTAATCCTTCCACTTAATCTATCACGTAGGCAACAATCTCTCCTAGAGAGTACTCTCCCCTACTCTTGGTCAAACAATTCCCTTCCGTATCTTGGAATAAACCTAGCCCCATCTATACCCCAACTTTATGATCTCAATTATCGTTCCTTCCAAAAACGACTGCCCCAACTATTAAATCAGCTTCGTACCTCAGGCCTCTCGAAACTAGGTCGCATCGCGTCTTTTAAAATGCTAATTTTACCCAAACTACTCTATCTTTTCCGGACAGTAATCATGCCAATTCCCCACTCATTCTTTGCCTCCATACAAACACAACTTTCCAGATTTGTGTGGGAAACTAAACCACCCAGGTGCGCTCAATATATCTTAACTAGGCAACATAGAAAAGGGGGGACCAACCTTCCCCATATTCAGAACTACTATCATGCTTCCATTCTAGACCAACTCTACTACTGGTGGCATCCTAACCCCAATAAGGCCTGGTCTATCTTAGAATCCTCGTCCTTCCGCCCAAACTCACTAAGTGAATTACTTCTCGCTACATCAGCGGGCTTTCCTCCCACTTCGAAATTTAAATCACCATCAATAACGGCCTCTCTAAGAACATGGAAGAAATTCACACAGACGACAATTTCAGACCAACCCTATCGTACATTGCAAACCCCTCTCCGATCACTAATGTCACAAATACCAGACTTACATCTTCGAAACTGGACGATGCAAAAAATAACTACCCTATCAGATCTTTATAATGCTAACCATGTTCTGAAAACCTTTGATAATCTACAAACTGAATTTGGCCTCCCTCCCACAGAAACCTTCACGTACATGAGGATCTCGCACCTTCTCCAACAAATTAAAATTTCTACGACGTCAATTATTCCGGAGACCATACACAAATTTTACACTAGCTCGACATATCCTAAACATGGTATATCGGTCATATACTCTATTCTGAATGATAATCGGCCTTACTCACAAATTCCGTCTCTCTCCAGATGGACGGAAGAACTAAATATTACGGTCACACCCGACATGTGGACACGTGCCTTTCGACATACCTACACAGCGTCACACTGTTCCAATCATTGGGAATCATATCAAAAGACACTTCACAGATGGTACCTCACACCCTATCGTCTCTCTAAATTCTTCCCGGACCTTCCTTCTACATGTTGGAGGTCGTGTGGAAGTACTGGTACTATAGCGCACATTTTATGGTTTTGCAGATCCCTAAGCTCCTTCTGGAAACAAATTTTCGCTTTAATATCCTTTTTATCACTGATTCCAACATCCCCCAACCCCTCCCTGGCCCTACTACACCTTGGTGTTGACAAATTTCCGCCACACACACGCGTAGTGATAATTCACCTTCTTCTTGCAGCAAAATTAAACATTACAAAACTATGGAAAACCACTGACTCTCCATCCATCACGCATACGATCTCTGATCTAAACTTTCAATGCGAGATGGAAAGACTACTAGCTCGCAAAAATCTAAGTATGAAAAAGTTTTTATCTGATTGGCATGTATGGCTTACTCATCCGAAATGTACTGTAATCTCATGAGTTTCTTTCCCGCGTGTAATTTTGTTTGTCATTATTACTATGCGCCTGATTTATTCTCCTGTGTTCCTAACCCCTCTGGTGTAACTAATATAATGTCTAGCTGATGCTCTCCTTCCCACACCCCTTTTCCCTCCGACTGGAGTTATTGCATTAATATGCTACAATTCTAATGTTCATCATTCATTTAACCACCTGTAGTTAGTCTGCGTTGTGGACTGGTATTGAGTGACTTAACCCCAGTTTGTATTCTTTGCCTCTGTTTGCTCTAGTCGGAACATCTGCTATGCTGTTTCAAGTGTTTATCTTGTTTTCCTTATTGAAATCAATAAAGAAACATTGAACTAAAAAAGATGGACGACAAAACAAATTATACAGGGGTGATAACCCTTCCCTATGTTTTCCAAAAAGCTTAAAAATAGTTTTTTTGACTGGAGCTACACTTTAAAAATGTACCGGTTAAAAATGACAAACAGATTCAACTTAACACAACAAACCTACACAGTCCCTGTCTTGTTTGCACCGCCTGTATACTGCTGTTCTGAGTATATAGGGCCTGGGGGCCACACGCATTTCCTTTTTTTAATATGGGTACGGGGTTACCCTTAATATGCGTACAAGACCCAAAGGGGCTGGTAATGGGCAGGGAGGGCTACCCATGCCATGTTTCTCAATGATTTTCAACCATATTGCAGGAACCAGATATAACATTAAAACCGCAAGCAGTTTTAAATGGTGTTATTTCCGTTTAATGTCATTTTGTGCAGGGACTGTTCTAAACACGGGAAACGCGTGGCACTTCACAGGCATACTACAGACACCCCCCAGGCACCATATTTAAAGGAATATTTCACTTTTTTTTTTTCACTTTAATCGTCATTAAAATCAGTGCTCCCGCCAAAACGGCAGTTTTTAAAACTTTTTTTTGCAGTGACCCATGTCCCCTGAGGCAGGAGGCAGGTCCCCAAACCCTTTTTAGGACACTATCTTGCATATTAGCCGTTAAAATTAGCACTTTCCAATTCGAACGTTCGAGTCCCATAGACTTCAATGGGGTTCTAACGTTCGTACCGAACGCGGGGGTCGTTCGCAAGTTCTGGTGCGAACCGAACCGGGGGGTGTTCGGCTCATCCCTAGTGATTACGTTATTTCGTTACGACGGGACTACGTTCACGCTAGTAGCCAATAGCTTTGGTGTAGGATTTTGATCTGAGCATGCGTGGCACTTTGTCCGATCGGAATTCTCTACACCTGATCGGAGTATGTCCGATCAGAGCATTTTTTCGGAAAAGTTGGAAAACTTGGTCCGTCGGATACTCCGACGGAAACAGTCCGATGTAGACCACACACAGTCGGAATATCCGACAAAACGGTCCGATCGGACACATTCCATCGGAAATCTCTGACCGTGTGTACAAGGGCTAAGAGGTTTTCCCTTTTATATCCCATTGATGAAAAGTTTGTTAAGAAGTAGAGCATGTCAACCATAGATGCAGCAGTCTCTTCCTTAAACAAGAACTTGACTTGTCCAATAGATAATGCACAGGGCTTGAATGAACCTGTTGACAAGAAATTTGAGTCATTATTAAAGGCTTCCTTTTTTTTGGCCAGTTCAGCTATTCAGCTAGCTGTTGTAGCAATTGGTATCTGCCAGTCCATAAAGGAACAAGTTAGAGGGCCCAACAGGCCTAACCAGGAGGATTATCTGCCTCAAAATGAGGCAGATATTCCTCGAGTGCTGTGTTTTGCTGTTGACGCCTTAAAGGATTCAATACGGCAGGTTTCTCTTTTGGCTCTCTTGTCTGTACATATGTGCAAATTTTGTGGCTTAAGTGTACTGTTCAGCAGAGCTTCCTTGTAAGAAGTTATTGGCAGGTTTCCCCTTTCATGGGGAACGTTTATTTGATCATTTGGACAAATATATTCAAAAGATTTCCGGAGGGAAGAGTTCTCTACTTCCTGTGAAAAAAAGCACCAGGTGTCCCTAGTTTAAAACCTCAGGGACTGCTTCCTCAAATGTCTCAACGCCAAGGCAGTTCTGCCACCAACAGGGGGCCAGGGGCAAGCTGCAAGGCCAGGGCCATAAAGCCCTGGGTCCAAAATTCTTCTAAACCCAGCACCAAGCCCTCCTTTTGAGGGAACACTACCACTCCATTGGGTGGGGGGGCTGCTGCACTTTTCAGACATTTAGAGAACAATAGTTCCGAACGAGTGGGTCATCTCAACTATATCCCGCAGTTACAAACTCAGAAGTTTTTAAGATCCAGCTTTGCCTCAGATCCTCCAAAAAGACTTATTTCATAAGACACTACACCGTTCAAAAACCAAACTGGAACACAAGGCCCATTTTGGACCTAAGATCCTTGAACCAGTATCTACTCCTCCAATCCTTTGGAATGGAGTCTCTCCGCTCAGTAGTAGCCTCACTCCAAATGGGAGACTTTCTAGCCTCCATCGATATAAAGGACACATATTTACACATAACTATCTTTCAGCCTCATCAGAGGTTCCTGCGATTTTGAAGTAGACGTCATTTTCAGTTTGTGGCTCAACTTGCTACTGCTCCACAGGTGTTCACAAAGGTCCTAGCACCAGTACTGAGTCTTTTAGGGCCCAAGGGATCCTGGTGCTCAGGTATCTGGATGACCTCCTGCTCAGAGATCACTCCCTACAGGCTCTAGAACGGAGCAGAACATGCACAGTGCGGTATTTGGAAAGCTTAGGATGGATCATAAATACCGAAACATTTACCTTGAGACCAACTCAAAGTCTAAAGTATTTAGGTCCGATCCTAGGTACGGTCCAAGCATGAGTAGTATTGTCACCTGAAAGGATCCGTGCCCTGAAGGTTGAGGTGTGTCAGATAAGGGGCCCCAGACAACCCTCCATTCGGCTCTGTATGAGTCTTCTAGGGAGGCTTGTATCCTCCTTCGAGGCGGTGCCCTGTGTCCAGTTCCATTCCAAGCCTCTGCAACAAGACATCTTGTTGGCTTGGAACAGGAGAGGACAAGCCCTGGATTATCCAATGTTCTTTATCTCCTCGGGCACGCTTAAGCCTAAACTGGTGGTTGCAGGATTGGAACCTGAGAAAGGGAAGATCCTTCCTCCCAGTAACTTGGAGAGTACTGACTACAGATGACAGTCTCTCTTAGGCTGGGGAGCGAACCTATAAGGGCTCACAGCTCAGGGGATATGGTCAGGGACCGAACAGATCCTGCCCATCAATGTCCTGCAGTACAGGCAGTACATCTAGCCCCACGGTCCTGGATGGCGGAGCTTCAGGACTGCCCTATCAGGGTTCAGTCCGACAATGCCACTGCAGTGGCCTATATAAACCACCAAGGAGTCGTTCAGCTCTGAAGGAGGTGAACCACATACTAGCCTGGGCAGAGGGATATGTGCTGATTCTATGCGCAGTCCATCTCCTGGGAGTAGAGAACTGGAAGGCAGATTATCTCAGTCGCCAGCAGATCTGGCAGGGGGAATGGTCCCTACACCCAGGGGGGTTCCAGTAAATTTGCCAATGTTGAGGATGGCCAGAGGTCGACCTACTGGCATCCAGGTTCAACAACAAGCTACAGCAGTATATGTCCCGAACAAGAGATCCTCTGGCAATCGGAGCAGATGCTCTGGTAGTTCCATGGAGCCAGTATTCCCTAGTTTATGCTTTCCCTCCGATCCTTCTCCTTCCACATTTATTGCCCAGGATTCAGAGAAAGAGAGAGTTCCAGTCATTCTGGTGGCACCAGCCTGGCCCAAAAGGCCCTGGTTCCCGGAGATTGAGAGACTGACAATAGACCATGAACGCTTCCATGTTGCCCTGATCTACTGTCTCAAGGTCCTATATTCCACCCCAATTTATAGTCTTTAAATTTGAAGGCATGGCTATTGAAGCCAGGGTGTTAAAGGACCATGGCATCTCGGGATCAGTGGTGTCTGCCCTAGTGAATGCTAGAAAAGCTGTCACTAGGAAGATCTATCATAAGGTCTGGAAGACTTTTATATTGCTTGGTTTGAAGCCAAAAAATGGCATCATAGGAAATACTTGATTGGGAGAATTCTCTTTTCTACAGTCAGCTGTGGAAATCTGATTGGCTTTGAGTACAATCAGGGGTCAAGTTTCAGCCCTCTCAGTATTCAGTCAAATGCTTTTAGCCTCCCATTCACTGATCCAAACTTTTTATGCAGGGGGCAACTCGCTTGATTCTCCCCATTAGGTCACCTATGTGTCCTTGGGACTTTAACTTGGTGCTGTCTGTGTTACAGAAACAACCATTTGAGCCTATCAAGGAAATTCCATTAGACTTGCTGTCACACATGTCGCACAAGCTAGCCTTCCTGATGGCCATCACCTTGGCTAGAAGGGTGTCAGAGTTGGGCGGCCCTTTCATGTAGGGAGCCATACTTGAGCCTTCACCATGACAGGGTCGTGTTATAACCTGTTCCATCCTTTTTTCCAAAAGTGTCAGCCTTTTATTTAAATCGGGACATTATTTTGCCTTTTTTTTTCTCTCTCAGCCTTGTTTGGCTGAAGAAAGACGATTGCATTCTTTGGACGTTGTCCGGGCAGTCAAGGTTTATTTGTCTAGATCTGCAGATCTGCGGAGATCCGAGGATCAGACTCCTTTTTTTTTTTTTTTTTTTTTTTTTACCAAAAGGACCCACAAAGGGGCAGACAGCTTCCACTGCCAATTGGGTCCGTCAATTGGTCATTCGTTCCTATGGTCTGAAATGTAAAGCTCCTCCCTTGTAGGGTGAGGGCTCATTCAACCAGGTGTGTAGGAACCTCTTGGGATTTTCGCCAGCAGGTATCTGTGGCTCAGATTTGTAAGACTGCTACCTGGTCTTCAGTGCATACGTTCACAAAATTTTATCAAGTGGATGTTCAAGCAGTCGAGGATTCGGCTTTCGGCCGCAGTGTACTGCGGGCTGCCATATAAGGTCTGATGGCTATTGGGCAGGGTGTCTCCCTCCCCTCAAGGCTATTGCTCTGGTACGTCCCAGCAGGTAATGAATATTAGCCTAAGGGCTCTTTCACACGGGGCGGATCCGTGATGGCAGAACATGTTAACATGTACAAAAACAGAACTTTCTAGTTCCGCCCAAGGGGCAGTCCCTTCAGTAACAATCCCCCAGCCTGCTTCCTGCATTCTCAGTTTTTTTTTCTGCCTAGTGAAGGAGATGGACCTAGGAACCCTGCTGGCCCATCGGTCCGGGGGATTTTTTTTGCAGAAGTTTCTTTTGCGCAAGATTAAGATCCTATGACCTGCTATCAACAGCCGGCTGGGTGACAGGCTGGATACCCTTATCTTTGTAGTTTCCCCAGCCTGGCCAGCGAGCATGTGCAGACCATAGCTACATGCCGGGTCAGCCACGATATGCCCCTCAGGCTCCAGGGGCGGCTGGTGAGCGGGGGCACACATATGACCGGGCTACTGATGTCTGCGTCAGTGTGCCGTGGCCAGCAGCCACCCCGTACTGATCGGAGAGTGGGTCTGTGATGGAATGTCCCCAGCTCGTCCGGAATGGTAAGTACAGGTCTCCCTGCCTCGGTGGGGCTGAGCAGCTGGGCATTCCCTGGGAGGTCAATTTGGGGGTCCCTCTCCTCCCTGTCCCTTTCTCTGCTCTCCCCCCCCCCCCCCCCCCCGTGGGGGATGCTGCATGGGCTGCTGAGCGGTGTGTGTGTGCCATATAGATAGGGGTCCCCTGGGGGGCTCTCACCTTGGGTGGGGGGCTGCGCTGGGTGGCTGTGCCCCTGCTGTCGTCTCCCCGCTGGGTGTCTGGAGGTCTGCACATGCTGATCGCCATAGCGCTGTTCTGCCGCCATTTTCTCTGTCTTTTTTTCACTGTCCCTCTCTGTGTACCATTGTTTGGCGGCCATGTTTGGTGTGACTCTGGGAGAAGCATGGTCAGGAACCATTTTACTGTAGTTCGGCGACCATTTTCCCTGTGATTGTCCTTTTATGCTGGATGCTCGGTGGCCATTTTTTGTAGCCCAGCTTGGTTTTTTTGACCAGCGCTGGTCCCAGAGGCTCAGAACAGCACGGTTTCTTCTCAGACACCTAGCAGCTGACACAGGACACAAGCACGTCTAGCTGCATGGCGCAGAACTTGGTCAGGGTGGTGAGTCCTGCGGTGGGGGCCCCTCAGCCTGCAGCAGCTAGGAGGGTGGGAATGTACACCTGTCCTAAGTCCTCAACAGGTGGCAGACAGGGTGGGTCAGCATAGCTTCAGAAACTGACGTTTCTTCCCCCTAACTCCCTGCAATTGCAACCAGCTCATCTGCGTGGAGCTAGCAGACCAGTTAGTGCATGGTCTTAAGTATGCTTGGGACACGGCTCTGGATACGCTTCCTCTGCCTTCCAGGGTTTCAGTGATAGCAGTGGTGCTGAGGTGCCTGATTTGGCTGAAATGCTGGTCGGCGGACCAGGCATCTGAAAAAGCCTTGACTGATCTACCCTTCCTTGGTGAGTGGCTCTTTGGAGCCTCATTGGATGACATTATTAAGAATGTCACAGGTGGGAAGAGTACCTTGCTCCCACAGGCCAGGAAGGCTAACGGGCCACGCCACAGGCAAGGGCCCTCATTTTCCACCAAAAAGTTTTTTTCGTCCGTCCGGGACTTCGGCTAAATGCTCCCAGTCCAACAGGACGACCTCTGAGGGACAAAAGCGTCCCTGGAACCGCAAGCCTGTAAGCAAAAGTGCTACCGCATGAAGATTTGCCCCCGCCCGTCATACAAGTGGGTGGTTGCCTTCGGAAGTTTGCAGCCCGGTGGGCCTCTCGGCTATCTGACCAATGGGTCTGCGAACCGATTTCCTGTGGCTACAAGATAGAGTTCCTCTCTTGGCCACCAAACAGACTCTTCCCCCTCCAGCATACCCTTGCTCATGGGGAGGCAGTATGGGACCCGCTAAGCCGCAGGGTGGAAGTGCCTGTTCCGGAGTCGGAAAGGTTTCAGGGGTTCTACTCCAATCTGTAGTCCCCAAAAAGGAAGAGTTACTTCCAATTATGGACCCAATAGCCGCAATTGCTTTGTAAAAGTACACAGGCTCAGAATGGAATCAGTTCGCTCAGTAGTCGCTGCATTCCATCAAGAGGACTCCAGGATGCGTACCTGCACATACCCATATGCCTCAGGCATCAGAGGGTTCTGCGAACTGCAGTCGGGGAAGCCCACTACCAGTTTGTGGCTCCCCCTTTTTTGGCTTGGTTTCAGCACCCCGAGTCTTTACCACAGTATTGACTCCAATTTTGGTGCTGTTGGGACAATGCGGGATCTCAATTGCAGGTTATCTGGACGGATATCAGGAATTTGGGTGGCTGTTGAACCTAAAAAGGTCAGAGTTCATACCGATTCATCGCTTGGAGTACCTGGGCTTACCGCTGGACTCCATGGAAGCGAGAGTGTTCTCCCTTCAGAAAAAACTGCAGACTCTCTGAGCTACGATAAAACTATTGCTGAACCGCAGGTGGTCATCGCTGCGTTCCTGCATGCGAGTTCTGGGCCTCATGGTGGCCTCCCTTGAGGCGGTACTGTACGCCCAGTTTCACTCCAGAGTCTTGTAGAAGGAGATATTGATGAAATAGGACAAATCTCCGTTATCCCTGGATCGGCAGATTCAGGTGAGCCAGTCAGTCAGGGACTCCCTGCTTTGGTGGCTGAAGCCCCCGGCGCTTTGGTGGCTGAAGCCCCCGGCACTTCGGTCTGGGAAGTCGTTCCTACCTCTGCATTGGACTGTGATCACAACAGACGCCAGCCTGACTGGCTGGGGTGGAGTACTGGCAGTACAGTCGACCCAGGGTCTCTGGTCGGGTGCGGAACCCAAGTTGCCGATCAATGTGCTGGAACTCCGAGCAATCAGTCGTTGCCTCTCTACATAGTCTATGAGACTACGAGGGCGTCCGATCAGGATCAGGTCAGACAATGCCACGGCGGTGGCATATGTCTACCATCAATGAAGAACAAGTAGCTCTGCTGCAGCACAGGAGGTCGCTCACATCCTTCAGTGGACAGAGCAACAGGTACCGGCCTTGTCGGCCATTTACATCCCGGGAGCTGGCAGGCGGACTACCTAAGTCACCAGATGCTGGGCCCAGGAGAATGGGCATTGCATCCAGAGATGTTCAGGCTACTGTGCCTGCGGTGGGGCACACCAGACGTGGATCTCCTGGCCTCCCGTCTCAATCGGAGGGGGCCGAGATTTGTATCCAGAATAAGAAATCCTTGGGCAGACACGTCAATCGCGCTGGTGGTTCCATGGGATAAGTACCGACTGATCTACGACTTTCCTCCGATAACTACCATGTCTGCTCCGCAGAGTGGAGGCCGAGGGGTTCCGGTAAAACTAATGCCCTGGATTGGCCTTGGCATCCCTGACGCACTGACCTAGTACGCCTGGCTGCGAAGGCTCTCTGGCGACTGCTGTTGCGAGAGGATCTTCTGTCTGAAGGGCCGATTCTTCATCTTGTTTTACCATCACTGGTTTTAATGGCATGGCTGAGAGCCAGATGCTAAGGTACAGAGGCCTATTGGACTCGGTGATCTCGACTATGTTGGGAGCATGGAAATCTTCTTCTCGGAAGATATACCATCGTACCTGGAAGGCATACATCTCTGTGTGAGGAGAAAGGATGGCATCCGTGCACCTATTCAGTTTCCAGGATACTGCTGTTTCCACAGCGAGGAATAGACCAGAAGTTGGCTTTAAGCGCCATTTAAAGGACCAATATCAGCCTTGGCTGTCTTTTTACAGCGACCCCTGGCGCCTCACTCTCTAGTGAGCACTTTTGTGCAGGGGGTCCGACTTGTAGTTCCTCCGGGTGTACACCATTACCCCTGTGGGATCTGAACCTGGTGTTATCAGTGCTTCAGAAACCACCATTTAAGAACATCAGAAAAATTCCCTTGTTGATTTTTTCCCAGAAAGTGGTCTTTCTAGTGGCCATTACATCGGCCAGGAGGGTTTCGGAACTGGCAGCCTTGTCTTTCAAGTCGCCATATATGGTTACCCATAAGGATAAGGTGGTGTTGGGCCCCGCAACCTTCCTTTCTGCTGAAGGTGGTTTCGGCATTCTACATCAATGAAGATATTGTGTTACCATCTCTGTGTCCTAAGCCGACACGTCCTAAGAGTTGGCCCTTTATTTCCTGGACTTGGTCAGGGCTAAAAAGATATATTTGTCTGCTATGGCTCCTCTTCGGGAGTTAGATTCTCTGTTCGTTTTGGTAGCTGGTCAAGAAAAAGAGGTATGGCGGTCTTGTCGACCACCATTTCCAGGTGGATCAGACAGATGTGGTACAGGGCTATGCCTTGAAGGGGCAGGTGCCCCCCTTTCCTGCCATGGCCCATTCCACCAGGACAATTGGGGTCTCTTGGGCTTTGTCAGTCGCTCTAGTGTGTAGGCGGCGATTTAGTCGTCCGTTCACATTTTTACCAAATTCTACAGAGTGGATGTAAGCGCATCGTTTGCCTGCTTTTGCCGCAAATGTTTTTCTACAGAGTGGATGTAAGTGCATCGCCTGCCTGCTTTGGCCGCAAAGTTTTTGTGGGCGGCCGTGTAATGTTGCAAATCTGCACTTTTTTTTTTTGTTTAAAGAAAATACAGTTACATAGTTACATACATAGTTACATAGTTAGGTTGAAAAAAGACACAAGTCCATCCAGTTCAACCTTAAAAACAAATAAATAAAATAAAAAATAATCGTACAATCCAAATACCCAATTTTATGCCCACAATTGATCCAGAGGAAGGCGAAAAAAAAAACCCAGAAGAGCATGCTCCAATTTGCTACAGCAGGGGAAAAAAATTCCTTCTTGATCCCCCAAGAGGCGATCGGATTTTCCCTGGATGAACTTTACCTATGTTAGTACCTAGTTATATCATGTACCATCAGAAAAGTATCCAGGCCTTTCTTAAAGCAATCTACCGAGCTGGCCAGAACCACCTCTGGCGGGAGTCTATTCCACATTTTCACAGCTCTAACTGCGAAGAAACCTTTCCGTACTTGAAGATGAAATCTCTTTTCCTCTAGACGTAAAGAGTTCCCCCTTGTCCTCTGGGTTGACTGTACAGAGAACAACTCAACACCAAGTTCACTATATGAACCCCTAATATATTTGAACATGTTGATCATATCCCCCCTTATTCTCCTCTTCTCAAGAGTGAATAAATTTAGTTCCTCTAATCTATACCTTTAAGTATAATGCACTGTTGCATTGTTACTGCAAGTTCTGGTGCGGTTAGATAAGGCGGTGTCTCCCCTGTTAGGGAGCACTTCTGATTGTGGGTGAAGTTCTTTTATGCTGTTTCTCACCCCTCATTATGATACTGCTTGGGGACATCCCAATGGTCAAGAATAAAGGAGCTGTGTCAGTCAGTGAACGTAAGAGAAAATAGGATTTTTGTACTCACCGTAAAATCCCTTTCTCTGTAGTTCACTGACTGACACAGCACCCTCCCCTCTTATTGATTACGTTATACTGCTTGTTGACATACTGAGGCTGCAGGAAGCAGGCTGGGGGGTTGTTACTGAAGGGAGCACCCCTTGGGCAGAACTAGAAAGTACTGTTGTTTGTACATGTTAACATGTTCTGCCTAGTTCTCTCCTGAAGGTGGTGTAACAACTCAATGGTCAAGAATAAAGGAGCTGTGTCAGTCAGTGAACTACAGAGAAAAGGATTTTACAGTGAGTACAAAAATCCAATTTTCTTCATCATACATGCCTGTAGAATCCTTTTCTTTGAGTACATCTTGGGACACAGAGGTCCCTCCCCTCTTTATGAGACTTCAGTGCTTGCTACAAAACTGAAGTACTTCCTGTATGGGAGGGGTTATATAGGGGATCACTTCCTGTCTAAAGACCTTTTGGTCTACCAGTTTCCAATCACCTGAAGATGAAGTATAACCCAGCAGGTAATGAATATTAGCATAACTCTGTGTCCCATGATGTACTCAAAGAAAAGGATTTCACAGGTAAGTATGACGAAAAAATCCTATTATTTTTTGGCAATAACATGGTGTGGGTGGATTTCTGCCAGTCACAGGCTGTGTCTTAAGAAGGTGGTGAAGCCGCCATTAATCTACATGTAATATCCTGCCCCCATTGTGTTTAGCTTGTTAGTGGGCATGGAGGAGGAAGGGAGGAAGTGGGCTGTCATTTACCACTGTGTATATGCCCACATGTGTGACCCTATAGTCACTAGGAGTGTTGAAAATAATCATTGAACAGCTGCCTCACGATTGCATGAATTACATTATCCCAGCATGCCCTGCCTCTCTTGGGAGAGCCCTCCCAGCATACTCTAAAGTTAAAAAAAAAATCACTGCCAGACCCTTTTTTTTTTTTTTTTTTTTATGAATCCATTCTACACTGTGTAAGTGTTAGTGTAAACCAACGCCTTTAAATACCTTTATCTCCAATCGTTTTATGACCAGTCACCAGCTACAACGGGAGGGGCCGAGATCCCCGCTGACGTCAACCCGGGGAGGTTACGTGACCTGTCGCTGTAGCCTTTAGACCAGAAGATGAGAGCGGATAGAGGGCACGAGACCAGCCATAAAAGATCGTAGATGAGGTATTTAGAGACATCGGTTTACACTAACTGGATTAAAAAACCAGAGGCAGCCGTGCCGTTTAGTATGCATTAGTGTAGTCTGATGTGTTCAGACTTTGTTACGTGTAGGCAGTGTCTTTTTTTTTCTTTTTTTTTAAGAGCAGATGAAATGAAAAAAATGAAGTTCGGCCAGTAATCATGATGTATCGCAAACTAAAATCGAATAGTTAACAGGATAGTCGTAATCAAATTGCGAGACTAGTGAAGATGCGCACCTCCAGTAGTCACATAAGCTGCTCAGATGTGATGGAGAGGAAATGTTCAGGATAGAAAATGCACTGAAAATGGAGCATGTGCACTAGCTGCCAACACTACTCTGCAGTAGGAACATGGGCATGAGGGGGAGATGGAGAACAGCAGGATCAACCAGGTTTTTTGCAGAATACAGAAAACAAATCCCATAGTGACTGAGTAATTATAAACAGCATGTAATACACTATTGATAGTTTTTAATGATGTGGGTTCAATGACACTTTAAGTAAAATAATTCCCATTGTCCGTTTTCTAGAGAACAAAATAAGTCTCAATCAGTGGTATTTGATAAATAAATTAAGTGCTGTACTGGTGTCAAGGGGATTAAAAAAGTCCCATCATTGTTGTCAATGGGACTAAAATAAGCCCAATCGTTGGCAGTCAGTGGGATAAAATAAGCCCATTCATTGAGGATCAGTGGGATAAAAGAAGCCCAATTGTTGTGAGTTCATATCATAAAATAAGCTCTAGCCCAGCAAAGGTGTCCAGTGGATAACTTCAGATCAGATCACTCTCCCGCACTACTTTGCCTCTCTTCTCTGACCAGAACTTTGCTGTGACTGAAATTACTCTGCCTGCACAGTCCAGCGTAATTACATAGCCGGGTGCTGGAAATCAAACCTAAACAGCGTTCCAACACTCAACATCCCAAAACAGCATGATTCTCTCAAACTACAGGGAGGCCACCAAGAAATCTTTATAGATACATACTACACTGCATCCTCCTCAAAGACCCTCACATTATAGGCATACTGAGAACCACATTACAGTGACTGCCCCACCTCATAGCGCCCCCCCCCCCCCCCCCCCCAACATATAATATCTCCCTTCATGATATTAAAGTTTTGTTTTGCCACTTTAGAGTACTGCTAACATTTTAATTGATCTCCACCATCTTACTGGGCATCAACCAAACTGCTACTCAGTGTTCCAGCAAGTGGAGTCTAGAACGGTTCCCTCTTCAGTAGCTATAATACATATTTTTTTAAAGTGTTCTCACCCCCAATTGTAAGCTCCTATTGATCACGAGTTTGGTTCAAGCTGTTACAGACTTCTCAGGGCACAAAGAAAATCCAGCTGCTCAGATGCACGGCTTTAGATTACAGGTTTTAATTTCCAGATGATATGACATGTCTGCTGAGACTTGCGCCATCTTGCCAACATGATTGCTATACAGGGCTAAACTGGGTAGAGGAATACCATTCTTTTCCCAGCTAATAAGGGAGCAACTCATAGTAGTAAGGGAGCATTTTTTTTTATTATTGAACTTGTTGCTGGCAAGTCTGCAACAGGCCCACTAGTGTGACATGGAGGAATGTGTTGATCAGCCCACTGGCTGATCAAAAAAACACATACAAATAATTAAGAAACACAAAAAGGGTCTCATTTACATTAACAAGAGTTTAGGGAACAGGGCAAAATTATGGGAAACACGCATTGTTCTTGAAGTGCCATTATTGCTTAATGGGACCTGAAACCTAAGTAGCATTCCCACATTTTGTTCCACGTGCAAAAACGCACTTGGTTCACTGCCAAAAAATGCTACATGAGCTCCTTTTTGTACATTTGTCACCTGTAGGGCAGTAGTTTCAAGTGAATGGGCTGCCCTATGCTGTCATGTGGGAAACGCGACAAAAACGCCAACGTGTCGCTTAGGTGTGAATGCAGCCTAAGGGAAGTGGGAAGGACGATGGTAATAAAAACTGCTGCTCACTAAAGTTAAAGCAGTTCTCCACCCTAAAGGGGAAGTTCCGCTAATCTGATCCCTCCCCCCCTTCGGTTCCACAATCGGCACCTTTCAGGGGGAGGGGGGTGCAATTACCTGGATAATCCAGATATCTTCACTCACTTCCGGGACAGACCGCCGCAGATGCCCCCCCCCCCCCCCCCGTTGTGTTCTGGGAAACACACAGTTCCCAGGACACAGCGGGGACCAGAAGAGACGCGCAGCGCGACTCGCGCATGCGCAGTAGGGAACCGGGCAGTGAAGCCTCAACGCTTCACTTCCCGATTCCCTGACAGAGGATGGCGACGGGGGCAGCAGAGAGACGAGCGATCGCTCGTCATCTGCCGCCGACATCGCTGGACCCTGGGACAGGTAAGTGTCAATTTATTAAAAGTCAACAGCTGCAATATTAGTAGCTGCTGGCTTTTAATATTTTTTTTTTTTTAAGTGCAGAACCGCTTAAAGGTCCAAAATATTTTTTTTAAATATTTGTTTTTTTGCACAGTAATTCATGAATGAAAGCTACAATAGTAACTTTCAGTCATAAATGAATGCAAAGCAGCACCCAAACTGTCAAACTGAAAGCTCAGTCCTGCAGATTGCACAGGGAGAAAGCAGTCCTCTGTGTAATCAGAGCTCTGTGACATCTGGGTATTGTGCACACAGAGCTTCTGATATAGAGCGGGCACCAATATTTGAGTGAAATGCCACTGGTTACATAGGGAAAACCGCAATCTCCCAGTGTAAGTGTCAGTTTGACAGCTCAGCCTTGCACAGTGTAGGACAAATTAGTGCCTAAGGCTTGTGCCTATTCTGCCTTTGTCCTGGTTTAAAATGAATGTGGAAAATATATAACTCGCACAGATCAAGAACTGTTTTGTAACTATGAATATTTGTGGAAGCACTATTTTTTATGATGCACAACTGTGCTTTTAGTGCCTGTAATCTAACGAATTGTCAGAAGAACATTTTTTTTGTCTGAAGTCCTTTCCCTTTAGCCTGCAAACAGAAGAATGTTTTACACTGATATAGTTTTCTAGGTAACCCAAAAAACAGACAAAACAAGATAAAATTCAACAATTTCTTTACTTTCATGGTATATGTAATAAGCAATTATAGTTCCTCTTGCAGGATCATGAGGTAGCAACATCCTTGCAAAACCAGCAGCATAAAGTGCGTTTTTCAGAATCTGTGCAAAGGGGATCTGTAATTTTTCCACTGTCTGGTAAGTAATAGACTGTTTAAAAACTGAGTGTCAAAATAGTGCTTCCCTTTCTCCTCCATCTATGGACCTTTCCCTGCCATGGTACCACTGTACTGTTACTGTACGTACTAAATGGTATCATTGAAAACCCTGCAATGGTTTAGCTTGCCATTACGTTTTTTTCAATAAATTCAATCTAATTCAGGGAAATTTCAGTGGCAGCGGGTAAGATTCTGCCTCCATTACCAATTATTGGTGGGCAACTTGGGCTCACGCCTGATGCTCTTCTCAGGTCAGGAGCAGGAGCTTAAGGTCTTCATGCATAGGCAGATTCATGCAAGCAATGCTTTCAATTAACATGAAAGTTAAAGGCAGTGAAGCTAAAACCAGACTTTCTGAATTGTGGCGAATACCAACAGGGTCCCAGTGCAAAATTGAAACTGGGTGCACTCATGTCAAAAGTAACTTTTCAATAGGAGAAAGAGTGCACCACAAATAGGATGTTGCCACTTACTACTTTTTACTTATATACGTGGTTTGATGGAAGTGACATGTTAAAATTATTTGTTCTCCTATTCCTCTTACCTATACGCACTCCCAATTGTCTGTGTCATACGTATTGCATGACTAGTATAAAATTCTAAATAAAGAATAACAAAACAAAAAAAAATTGCCTTTTCAGATCTGCACCCTAATTAGTCATGTTAAGCTCCTGGATGCCAATTTTCAATGATATAAAGCAGGGATATGCAATTAGCGGACCTCCAGCTGTTGCAAAACTACAAGTCCCATCATGCCTCTGCCTCTGGGTGTCATGCTTGTGGCTGTCAGAGTCTTGCTATGCCTAATGGGACTTGTAGTTCTGCAACAGCTGGAGGTCCGCTAATTGCATATCCCTGATATAAAGCATAGTTTACTTAAAAAAAAAAAAAAAAAAAAAATACAATCCTTGGGGTGGGCTATACACATTGGAAGGAGTTTATCAAACTTTATTGCAAATAACCAACTTTTTCTATTCTGAAAAGCCCCCCCCCTCAACAAATTCGATATGTTTTATTTTCTGGAAGGGGGTACATTTTATGACAGCTACCCATTCCACTTCCACAATTCTGGCCTAGAGGAGAATTACATTAGCTTGGCCTGAACCTCTCTCATCAAGCTCCTGGGATGTGTAAGGCCGCGTACACACGCGCGGACTGTTGGCCCAACCTTGTCCGTTGAACAGTGTTTGGGCGGACAGTCCGCTCGTGTGTGGGCTTTCAGCGGACAGTTTCAGCGGACAGTTGGACGGACAAGGTTTTACGGAAATTCCGAAAAACTGTCCGCTGAAACCTTGTTTCAACGAACAGTCCGCCCGTGTGTAGGCTTGTTCGTCAAACAAAGTTCCGCGCATGCTCAGAAAGGATTTTCAAGCCGAAAGTTATAATGCAGTGTATAGGACGTCGTATTTTGCGTCCCGTCGTACGTGCCGTTCACGTCATCGCGCACGGTTTCAGCAAACTGTTCGTTCGTCGTGTGTGGCCATGTCCGTCCATGCTAAGTTTGAGCGGACTGTTCGCTCAAACTGTTGGACGGACAAAGTTGGGCCAACAGTCCGCGCGTGTGTACGCGGCCTAACATGTGGGACCAGGTATACAGTGCTGCCATCGTTTCCTTAATTGATCCTTGGATCGTCGTACACCAAAATTCCTGTACAGACTCTTCACTAGTGATGGCCGAACGGTTCGCCCGGCGGTCGTTTCGCGGCGAATTTCCGACATTCGCGGTCCGCACGTTCGAACGCCTTTTTCCGTCGTTCGCCGCGGCGGACTTACGTGTTTAATGTATACAAGAACTTTAACCTTTGGTGACACGTTTATCATGTGATACAGGACAGCCAATTGAGACATGACAGCACATGGACACTTGTACATTCCCCCTAACCTATAAATACACCCGATCCGGTGGCCATTTTACATTCTTTCTTCTGTTAAGATAGGGACAGGTTCCTGTGTGGAGTAGGGAGAGATAAACCACTAGCTATTTGGTACACAAAAGTTCTTTTCAGGACTGGTATAGGTGTTAGGTGTTGATAGGTTTGCTGTGCTGCTGATTCTTGCAGCAGCCTGAGTGTCTTTTGTTAGTTTAGAGAAAGGGAAAGGACGGTGTATGCTACAGGGACAGCCAGATTAGTCTTTCATCATCATCATCATCATCATCATCATTAGCTGTTACTATCAAGGTCCACAAAAGAGCTGTTCCAGTAACCACTAATCGTTCTCTTTTTTTGCCAATTTGTATAGGGACAGGAAGGAAGCAGTGTTGTCAGGCAGTGAGGGTAATTTTAAAGACTTGCTGTTATTATTAGTTCCACAAAGGTTCTTTTCAGGACTGGTATCAGTGGTACAGTAATAGGCTTGTACATGTATAATATTCTTTCTTCCAAATATAGAAAGGATATTATACTTGACTGCTGCCCTTCTGCTGCAGTCTGCTAAACATTCACAACTCACTTGTTCCACAAAAGTTCTTATAAGGACTGGTAACTTGGTATAGGGTGCTACGGTACATAGGCTTGAGTGCGGTACAGTCTGCTGTTCTGTAAGGACCGCTATCGGTCCACAATAGATAGGGTTGACGTGCACCACTGCTGACCGCTGCCCTATACTGCAGCAGTCCTTCAGCGGTATAGGGACTGACGTACAGTCTGCTAATCACTAACACACAACCTGCTTGTTCCACAAAAGTTCTTATAAGGACTGGTAACTTGGTATAGGGTGCTACGGTACATAGGCTTGAGTGCGGTACAGTCTGCTGTTCTGTAAGGACCGCTATCGGTCCACAATAGATAGGGTTGACGTGCACCACTGCTGACCGCTGCCCTATACTGCAGCAGTCCTTCAGCGGTATAGGGACTGACGTACAGTCTGCTAAAAACTAATACACAACCTGCTTGGTCCACAAAAGTTCTTATAAGGACTGGTAACTTGGTATAGGGTGCTACGGTACATAGGCTTGAGTGCGGTACAGTCTGCTGTTCTGTAAGGACCGCTATCGGTCCACAATAGATAGGGTTGACGTGCACCACTGCTGACCGCTCACCTATACTGCAGCAGTCCTTCAGCGGTATAGGGACTGACGTACAGTCTGCTAAACACTAATACACAACCTGCTTGTTCCACAAAAGTTCTTATAAGGACTGGTAACTTGGTATAGGGTGCTACGGTACATAGGCTTGAGTGCGGTACAGTCTGCTGTTCTGTAAGGACCGCTATCGGTCCACAATAGATAGGGTTGACGTGCACCACTGCTGACCGCTCACCTATACTGCAGCAGTCCTTCAGCGGTATAGGGACTGACGTACAGTCTGCTAATCACTAACACACAACCTGCTTGTTCCACAAAAGTTCTTATAAGGACTGGTAACTTGGTATAGGGTGCTACGGTACATAGGCTTGAGTGCGGTACAGTCTGCTGTTCTGTAAGGACCGCTATCGGTCCACAATAGATAGGGTTGACGTGCACCACTGCTGACCGCTCACCTATACTGCAGCAGTCCTTCAGCGGTATAGGGACTGACGTACAGTCTGCTAAACACTAATACACAACCTGCTTGTTCCACAAAAGTTCTTATAAGGACTGGTAACTTGGTATAGGGTGCTACGGTACATAGGCTTGAGTGCGGTACAGTCTGCTGTTCTGTAAGGACCGCTATCGGTCCACAATAGATAGGGTTGACGTGCACCACTGCTGACCGCTGCCCTATACTGCAGCAGTCCTTCAGCGGTATAGGGACTGACGTACAGTCTGCTAAACACTAATACACAACCTGCTTGGTCCACAAAAGTTCTTATAAGGACTGGTAACTTGGTATAGGGTGCTACGGTACATAGGCTTGAGTGCGGTACAGTCTGCTGTTCTGTAAGGACCGCTATCGGTCCACAATAGATAGGGTTGACGTGCACCACTGCTGACCGCTCACCTATACTGCAGCAGTCCTTCAGCGGTATAGGGACTGACGTACAGTCTGCTAATCACTAACACACAACCTGCTTGTTCCACAAAAGTTCTTATAAGGACTGGTAACTTGGTATAGGGTGCTACGGTACATAGGCTTGAGTGCGGTACAGTCTGCTGTTCTGTAAGGACCGCTATCGGTCCACAATAGATAGGGTTGACGTGCACCACTGCTGACCGCTGCCCTATACTGCAGCAGTCCTTCAGCGGTATAGGGACTGACGTACAGTCTGCTAAACACTAATACACAACCTGCTTGGTCCACAAAAGTTCTTATAAGGACTGGTAACTTGGTATAGGGTGCTACGGTACATAGGCTTGAGTGCGGTACAGTCTGCTGTTCTGTAAGGACCGCTATCGGTCCACAATAGATAGGGTTGACGTGCACCACTGCTGACCGCTGCCCTATACTGCAGCAGTCCTTCAGCGGTATAGGGACTGACGTACAGTCTGCTAAACACTAATACACAACCTGCTTGGTCCACAAAAGTTCTTATAAGGACTGGTAACTTGGTATAGGGTGCTACGGTACATAGGCTTGAGTGCGGTACAGTCTGCTGTTCTGTAAGGACCGCTATCGGTCCACAATAGATAGGGTTGACGTGCACCACTGCTGACCGCTGCCCTATACTGCAGCAGTCCTTCAGCGGTATAGGGACTGACGTACAGTCTGCTAAACACTAATACACAACCTGCTTGGTCCACAAAAGTTCTTATAAGGACTGGTAACTTGGTATAGGGTGCTACGGTACATAGGCTTGAGTGCGGTACAGTCTGCTGTTCTGTAAGGACCGCTATAGGTCCACAATAGATAGGGTTGACGTGCACCACTGCTGACCGCTCACCTATACTGCAGCAGTCCTTCAGCGGTATAGGGACTAAGAGTTTTGTCACAGGGTCATTTAAAAAATGACATGCAGAGGAAGAGGCAGGCCCTTCCGCAGGGGTGGTAGGGGTAGGGCAGGAGCAACAGGCTTGAGCCAAAGTGGGAAGTTGCAGAAGGTGCGTTCAATTACTTTAAAGGATGCACCAGACTTGGTTGAGTGGCTCGCTCAGCCTTACTCTTCTGCACCCTCCTCATCCTCTCGATCTGCACCCTCTTCTTCACTCTCTGCTATGTGCACCCCCAAAGACACTACCACCAACAACACGACCACCACCACCACCACCACATACCTTCCGCTTGAGTCACTGGAATTATTTTCCGATCCATATCAAGAGGACATTTCTGATGCGCAGCCACTCTTGGTATTGGATCAGGAAGAGGAGGTAGCAACAAGCGCTACTCAGCAGTCTGACGCCAGTACCCAGATCAGCCCAAGGAGGAGGTTGGTCCCCGGTGTTGCTGCCTACTCCGAGATCTCTACTTATAGCGGTGGGGAAGGTGACGTTGATGATGACGTGTCTAGTGATGTCACGTGGGTGCCCACAAGAGAGGAAGAGGAGGGGAGTTCAGAGGGAGATATGGACCAGCAGATAGGGAGGAGAAGCAGCAATGACTTACATTGCACAGCAGGGACAAAGCAGACTGCAAATGTATCAGGAGCGAGTCATCGACCATGTACGGTCACATCTGGCGCTCCCAGGACACCGGCACATGGCTCCGCAGTGTGGGCTTTTTTTAACGTGTCCGCTGCTGACAATAGCGTTGCCATCTGCAATCTTTGCAGTCAACGCGTTAGTCGCGGTAAGCCCAATACTCACCTAGGGACGACCGCCTTAAGAAGGCACATGAGCAGCCATCACCGAGCCCAGTGGGAGCAACGGAACACACAAAGCCACACTGCAGGCTCTCACCGTCCAGCCTCGTCTTCTACTTCTCCTTCTCCTCTCTCCTCACAATTGTCCTCCACTCCACCTTCCATCACGCCAAGCTCACATTTTTCTGCAAAAAGGCAGGCTTCCGTGGGCCTAATGTTTGAGCGTAAAAAAATGATGATGCCGGATAACCCTCTTGCCCAACGGTTGGCGGCTGGCTTGTCAGAACTCATAGCCCGCCAACTACTGCCATATAAACTGGTGGACTCGGAGGCCTTTCGCAAATTTGTGGCCATTGGAACACCACAATGGAAGGTCCCAGGAAGGAAGTATTTCTCAGAGAAGGGCATCCCAGAGCTATATGGCCATGTTCAGCGGCAAGTGAATGTATCTCTGGCACACAGTGTCGGTGCCAAGATACATCTGACCACAGACACGTGGTCTAGCAAACACGGGCAGGGAAGGTATATCAGTTTTACTGCCCACTGGGTGAACCTTCTGACGGCCGTCAAGCATGTAACCCGTGGCACCCGTGTAGATTTGGTTTTACCGCCACGGATTGCATGCAGGCCTGACTCTTCTTCTCCTCCTCCTACTCCATCCTCCTCCCTCTCCTCCTCAGCTGCCTCCTCCTTTTCCGCTGCTAGCGTCTCTTCCACTGCACCGCCCAAGCTCCCCAGAACCTATTCCACATGCCAGGTGAGACGTTGCCATGCCGTGCTGCGTCTGTTGTGCCTGGAAGCAAAGAGCCACACTGGCCCGGCACTCCTTTCAGCTTTGCGTTCACAGGCAGATGAGTGGCTAACACCGCTCAATTTGACAGTTGGTAAAGTGGTGTGTGACAACGGTGCCAATCTGCTTAGCGCATTGAAACAGGGCAAAATCACGCACGTGCCGTGCATGGCACACGTCTTAAACTTGGTCGTGCAGCGATTCCTTGTCAAATACCCTGGGGTCCAGGACATCTTGCGGCAGGCAAGGAAAATCTCGGCCCATTTCAGAAGATCTTACACGGCCATGGCTCGCCTTGCTGACATTCAGCGGCGACACCATCTGCCGGTCAGACGTCTTATTTGCGATTGCCCGACGCGATGGAACTCAACCTTCTATATGCTTGATAGGCTGCTCCAGCAGAAACGTGCAGTTAACGTCTACCTGTATGAACTCTGCGAAAGAAACGGTTCTGGGGAGCTGGGTTTTTTTTCACCGCGCCAGTGGCTGCTCATGCGCGACACATGCAGACTTCTGCGGCCATTTGAGGAGATCACCAAACTGGTCAGTCGCAGCCATGGCGCCATCAGTGACATGGTACCTTATGCCTTCTTTCTGGAGCGTGCATTGCGTCGTGTCATTGATCAGGCTGTGGAGGAGCAGGAGCGGGAAGATGAGGAAGTCGCAATGCTGGATGAATTCCCAGGGGGGGCTACTCTATCTGAGACAAGTCAACAACAGGAGTCTGATGAGGAGTCAGAGGAGGATGGTGCCGGGGCGGATGAGCAGGAGCAAGAAGAGCATGCTTTAAACCTTTCTGGGATCCCTGTTGTGCGAGGATGGGGAGAGGAGAATGAAGAGGACGACATTATCCTGGATGATGAGCAGGAGCCAGGCCACCACACCGCTTCCACTTTAGTGCAAATGGGGGCCTTCATGCTCCAGTGTTTTAATAGGGACCCCCGTATAAAAAGCATGAGGGTCAAGGACCAGTACTGGGTGGCAACGTACTTAGACCCCCGGTACAAACACAAAATGGCGGAAATGTTACCGCCGTCGCAGAGGGCTGTCAGAATGCAGCACTTCCAGGCCTTGCTTCGAGAAATGCTGCATTCTGCTTTTGCGTGCGCTGGCAGAGGAGCAATTCCCACTCCCAGAGAAGGATTTGCGGGTACCAATCCAACAGCGCCTGCAAGAAGAGGCCGGTTTGAAGATGTGTTGGTGACTTCGGATATGAGGTCATTCTTTCAGCCGACCCATCGACAGGTGTCATCCGGATCCAGCATCAGGGAACGCCTAGACCGTCAGGTGTCCGACTACATTGGGTTAACGGCCGATGTGGACGCTCTGAGGAGTGATGAACCCCTAGACTACTGGGTGGGCAGGCTTGACCTCTGGCCAGAGCTTGCCCAATTTGCAATCGAACTGTTGGCTTGCCCCTCATCCAGTGTCCTGTCCGAAAGGACGTTCAGCGCAGCAGGGGGGATTGTGACCGATAAGCGTACTCGCCTAGCTCACCACAGTGTTAACTACCTCACATTTCTAAAAATGAATGAGGCATGGATCTCGGAGGAATTCAACACATGTGACCAGTAGACCATGTATATGTCTATAAACTATTTTTTTAATCAAGCACACAGACCTTCTTAATTCATTTGGCTCACTTCCTTGACCCAAAAAAGCACACCGTACTATATGCCCCTACCCTCCTCTTTGAAGAGGTTGAGCGGTGTCATATTTCTACTGGGGCTGCTTATGATATCCCTGTGCTGTGCTGACTTCCTCCTGGGGGTTCTTATTATGAAGGGATCACACTATCCCTGTGCTGTGCTGACTTCCTCCTGGGGGTTCTTATTATGAGGGGATCACACCATCCCTGTGCTGTGCTGACTTCCTCCTGGGGCTGCTTACGGTGCTGCTGTCAGTGCTGTATGTCACGGTGCTGCTGTCAGCGCTGTATGTCACGGTGCTGCTGTCAGCGCTGTATGTCACGGTGCTGCTGTCAGCGCTGTATGTCACGGTGCTGCTGTCAGCGCTGTATGTCACGGTGCTGCTGTCAGCGCTGTATGTCACGGTGCTGCTGTCAGCGCTGTATGTCACGGTGCTGCTGTCAGCGCTGTATGTCACGGTGCTGCTGTCAGCGCTGTATGTCACGGTGCTGCTGTCAGCGCTGTATGTCACGGTGCTGCTGTCAGCGCTGTATGTCACGGTGCTGCTGTCAGTGCTCTGTATTACGGTGCTGCTGTCAGATGCCTCTATCACGGTGCATGTGTCATTCCGGTATGTCACGCTGCTGGTGATCATCTCCTGCACCCTCTTCTTTGCCTACCCTGGTCCCTGACCTTCCCTCTCCTCCATTGCCTTCATTAGCTCCATAGTCCTGAATTGTTAGAACAATTTCCCAAATAAAATAAAAATGCTTGTAGTTATCGATCCCAAATTCACCTCATACATGTATTATGTCATTGTCCAGATGGTGGGACTACGTTTTACCCCCTAATAATTACCACGTGGCCGCAAATTCGACATGAAGGTTTGCAAAGTTCGCCTCCCATTGAAGTCAATGGGGCCCGCGGCGAACGGTCGGTTTCGCGAACGTTTGGGTCCGTTCGCATTTCGCGTTCGCGAAACGTCCCGTCGGAAGTTCGTCCATCACTACTCTTCACAACTTTAGTCATGATCTTGGCCTTTCTCAGATTTGGGTTTGGGTATGGACCATTATTCCCATCATAGTCATTCCTCCTCAAGATGTCGACCATCTCCAACATCTCTACAAAGGAAATATTTGTGGCTTTAAATCTCTGGGATCGGGACGTTCCTGGTTCCGGGCTTTCCTCCTCCTCGTTACTGGAATTATGCACCTGGTGTGTTTCCGCCATGTTCCTCTCCCACTGCGATGAAAGAGACGGGGCGGGGAATATTCTAGAAAGAACGTCAGGGGCGGGCGACACGGGCGGAGTTTCATGCATGCGCAGTGTATATATAAAGCTTAAACACGTGTGTGTCGTAACTATGTTCTGTGTGCAGAGGAAGGAGGAACGGAAGTGACGGACGTTAGAATAAAGGTAAGATTTTAACTTTGGTGACGTGAGCGGACTATACTGAATCTAGATTGATGCCTATTTTGGCTTTTAAGATTATCCTGAGATGAGTGTTTTTGTCTTTTGTTTGGTCTTGCAAAGAATATGTATCAATTTAAAGACCAAGAATTCCTGGACGAATTGCTGGATAAATAGAGATATGTGAAACCCCTTATATCACAACAAAGCAGCTATGAAGGCAATGCTGGAGAAGCTGCTTGAATTTGTAAAGACCCGGGCCCCCAATGCAGACATGAGGTCTCTGGAAACAAAAATTGGTAGCTTGAGAAGCACCTATAGGAAGGAGTATCAGAAGGTCCAGCAATCCCTGAGGTCAGGAGCAGCAGCAGACCAGGTGTATGTACCCAGTCTGTGGTACTATAACAGGATGTGCTTTCTTGATGACCAGATTGAGGGCAGGGAATCGCTTTCAACTCTTCCGGCACCTCTTCCCTCCAGCCTTCCATCCATTCTTCCCTCAACCCCAGCTGATGCTTCTGTGGACCAACCTGGGCCTTCCATCCAGGAGGAGATTGAGGAGCCCAGTTGGAGCCAGGTATAGCATTTTTATACATATTTTTTATGCGAAAATGATGATTAATTAGATATTATTAATGATCAGAAATTAATGATTTAACAAAGTTTCACATATCAATAGACAGTAGTGGCCAAAAATGATTGAGGTAAGAATGAAAAATGCTGGGCTCAGAATCAGTCTTTTTTATTTAGTAACATTAAATTTGCAACAGTCATGAGCTGAAAATTGTGTGTTTGATGAACAAAAAACTAAAACTCTGTCCCTTTTTCATACACAGGAAGCCAGGGCGAGGCTCTAGCAAGTGGCAGGAGGAGGCGGGGGAAGGTGTCAGCCAGGAGGTGGCAGGGCCCAGTAACACCCAGTCTCAGGTGCCTCCCCTCGTCCTTCCATACAAAAGGCCCAGGAAGGGGACTAAAACAGAGGAGGCAGCACTGGTCCTCATCAAGGAGGCTAATGACGCCCTGAAATCCCCCCTCGATGCTGTAGAGGCCTATGGCATCTACATAGCCTCCAATTTACAGCAAATGGAGGAGGGCCAACGGCGCAAATGTGAAAAAAATAATTTTTACAACTATCCACAAGGGGTTGAGTGGTGAACTAACTGACGATGACCACCTGTGTGCGCTCCTCCTCCTGCCACAGGTCCACCTCCAGAGCCACAGCCTCCAGGGAAGGCTGTACGGAAGACAAAAAAGTGATTGCCTGCCTTCAGTCTGGTCTGAAGAACACACAGCCTGTTGTAGTACCACAGCCTGGGTACATACAGTGGTGTGAAAAAGTGTTTGCCCCCTTCCTCATTTCCTGTTCCTTTGCATGTTTGTCACACTTAAGTGTTTCGGAACATCAAACCAATTTAAACAATAGTCAAGGACAATACAAGTAAACACAAAATGCAATTTGTAAATGAAGGTGTTTATTATTAAAGGTGAAAAAAAATCCAAACCATCATGGCCCTGTGTGAAAAAGTGATTGCCCCCCTTGTTAAAACATACTATAACTGTAGTCACACCCAGGCCTGATTATTGCCACACCTGTTCACAATCAAGGCATCACTTAAATAGGAGCTGCTTGACACAGTAAGGTCCACCAGAAGATCCTTAAAAGCTACACATCATGCCGAGACCCAAAGAAATTCAGGAACAATTGAGAAAGAAAGTAATTGAGATCTATCAGTCTGGAAAGGGTTATAAAGCCATTTCCAAAGCTTTGGGAATCCAGCGAACCACAGTGAGAGCCATTATCCACAAATGGCGAACACATGGAACAGTGGTGAACCTTCCCAGGAGTGGCCGGCCGCCCAAAATTACCCCAAGAGCGCAGCGACGACTCATCCAAGAGGTCACAAAAGACCCCACAACAACGTCCAAGGAACTGCAGGCCTCACTTGCCTCAGTTAAGGTCAGCGTTCATGCCTCCACCATCAGGAAAATACTGGGCAAAAATGGCCTGCATGGCAGAGTTCTAAGGAGAAAACCACTGCTGAGCAAAAAGAACATCAAAGCTCGTCTCAATTTCTCCACAACACATCTTGATGATCCCCAAGACTTTTGGGACAACATTCTGTGGACCGATGAGACAAAAGTGGAACTCTTTGGAAGGTGTGTGTCCAAGTATATCTGGCGTAGAAGGAACACTGCATTTCATAAAAAGAACATTATACCAACAGTAAAATATGGTGGTGGTAGTGTGATGGTCTGGGGCTGTTTTGCTGCTTCAGGACCTGGAAGACTTGCCGTGATAAAAGGAACTATGAATTCTGCTGTCTACCAAGAGATCCTGAAGGAGAATGTCCGACCATCTGTTCGTGTACTCAAGCTGAAACGAACTTGGGTTCTGCAGCAGGACAATGATCCTAAACACACCAGCAAGTCCACCACCGAATGGCTGAAGAAAAACAAAATGAAGACTTTGGAGTGGCCTAGCCAAAGTCCTGACCTGAATCCTATTGAGATGTTGTGGTATGACCTTAAAAAGGCCGTTCATGCTCGAAAACCCTCTAATGTAACTGAATTAGGACAATTCTGCAAAGATGAGTGGGCCAAAATTCCTCCAGGACGCTGTAAAAGCCTCATTGCACGTTATCGCAAACGCTTGGTTGCAGTTGTTGCTGCTAAGGGTGGCCCAACCAGTTATTAGGTTTAGGGGGCAATCACTTTTTCACACAGGGCCATGATGGTTTGGATTTTTTTTCACCTTTAATAATAAACACCTTCATTTACAAATTGCATTTTGTGTTTACTTGTGTTGTCCTTGACTATTGTTTAAATTGGTTTGATGTTCCGAAACACTTAAGTGTGACAAACATGCAAAGGAACAGGAAATGAGGAAGGGGGCAAACACTTTTTCACACCACTGTATGTCATCTGCTGCTGTTCCTGTTCTCTGGGATTCCTGGACCAGATTGACCTCCTTTCTATATGGACTTCTCAAGCTACCAAGTTTTTGAGCCACAAAGTTCATGTGTGCCTTGGGGGCCAAAGGCTTTGCAAATTCAAGCACTTTCTCCAGCGTTGCCTTCATCTTTTTTTGTTTTTATGATGATAAATTGTGTTTTTTTTTTCCAGAAAATACTTGCCTATGTGTTTTTCTTCAAATAGCAAATATAAAAACTTTTGTGTGAGTAGGCAGGTACATTTCAAAAATACAATGTCAAAATTAACAAGGGACACCAACAACAAACAGGTTTACAAATACAACATAATAATGGTGCTGTGGAAATGTGACATAAAAAAATAAAAAGGAGAGCACGAGAAAATACAATAATCCAAAAATTTATATTAATGAAAAAAAAGGACTTTACAAAAAAAACTATATATATTATGTAGATCTGGCTTAAATTAAATAAAAATTATTCAGGAGATGCCTAGAAATAATAAAAAAATAAGTTTGTGATAGCTCTGTGTGAATATAAGCAGCAAAACAACTTCATTCTTCTAGCATTATACAAAGAGAATGCGCGGCATTGAACAATTAAAAAATTTGCAGTGTGACGAATCTGCTATCTCCATTACGAACACTAGTTTTACCAGACCGAGCGGTCTTGTACTGGATTCTGAGCATGCGTGATTTTTTGGCATGTCGGAATTGCATACACACGATCGGAATTACCGATAGAAAGTTTTTCCGTCGGGAAAATTGAGAACATGCTATCAATTTTTGGCTGGCAGGAATTAGGACAGCTAAGTTCTGATGGAGCATACACACAGTCGCATTTTCCAATGAAAACCTCTCATCTGTCTTTTTCTGGCTGGAATTCCGATCGTGTGTACGTGGCATAAGAGGAGAAAACATTCAGCCCCTGTATACATGATTAAAAATGCGTTTTTCCTCCACCCTGCAGGGCCTAGAAGGAAAATTAGCGACTTTAACCACATCCGCTATCCAAGGATAGGAAGCATGTTAGATCCCCCTCCCCCACCTTAGATCCTTTATCAAGGAAACAGTGGGTGGAGAATGAAGGGTTACCCTCAGGTGATCAGGGAGAAAGGCAAACCCATTACTCCTCTGTGGACGAGACAACTGGAGTTTAACCTTTTTTCAGTCTCGCAATCTAAGATTGCCGATACAAATCTCTTACAGACATGGTTTGTGCCTCTTTCAAGCTACCTCTAGTAGAGTCAGCTGAAAGGTAAACCCTTCAGACCACTTGTCTGGAAAGTGGTAACAGAGAAGACAACTGTTCAAAGACAATGGTCGAGAACCAGAAGAGCCTTGCCCATCAACATCCTAGAGATTCGGGCAGTGCATCTGGCTCAAAACACCTGGACTTCCAGGTTAAGGGATTGTCCTGTCAGGATCCAATCCATCAATGCCACGGCTGTCACTTATATCAATCTCCAAGGGGGCGCCAAGAGCCTCTAAGTGCAGAACGAGGTGAACCATATTCTAACTTAGACACAGAATATTTATTTCTGCCCATCGGCAGTCTTCATTCTGGGGATAGAGAATTGGCAGACAAAATACTTAAGTCTCAAGCAGTTATTCCCAGGGGAATGGTCTCTTCACCCCAAAATATTTTCGGGCTGTTTGTCAAAGGTGGGGGATTCCAGACGTAGATCTTCTAGCGTCCAGTTCAACATAGTTAGTCAACTTTGTGTCCACAACAAAGGATCCATTCGCATGCAGAACAGATATGTTGGTGATACCGTGGGGTCAGCTTTCACTAATCTATACATTTCCCCCTATTCAATTGCTGCCTCGACTTCTTTGCAGGCTCAAGCTGGAAAGAAAACAGGTTATTCTGGCAGCACCAGCATGGCCCAGAAGGTCATGGTATGCAGAAATCATAAAGATGGCAGTGGAGGATCCATGGCCCCTTCCACGAAAGCCAGACCTGATGTCACAGGGGCTGATATTCCATCCTACTTTATGAATGCTAAATTTAACGGCCTGGCTATTGAAACCCACATTCTGAGGAAACGTGGATATTCCGGGTCAGTTATCTCTACTTTGATTAATACAAGGAAACCAACTTCCAGAACTATACATTATAGAGTCTGGAAGGCTTATGTTTCCTGGTGTCAATCCAAGGGTTGACACCATTGGAGATATCTTAGGGAGAATTTTTGCCTTTCTACAATAATGGCGCGTACACACGATCGGAATTCCGGCCAGAAAAAGACCGATGAGAGCTTTTCATCGGAAAATGCGACCGTGTGTATGCTCCATCGGAATGTAGCTGTCCGAATTTCCGCCAGCCAAAAATTGATAGCATGTTCTCAATTTACCCAACGGAAAAACTTTCTATTGGTAATTCCGATCCTGTGTATGCAATTCTGACACACCAAAAATCACACGTGCTCAGATTCAACTACGAGACAGAAGCTATTGGCTACTGGCTATTGAACTTCCTTTTTCTAGTCCCGTCGTATGTGTTGTACGTCACCGCGTTATAAACGATCGGAATTTGATGTGACCGTGTGTAGGCAAGACAGCTTGAGCCGAATTCCGTCGGGAAAACCATCAGAGCTTTTTCCGGCGAGAATTCAGATAGTGTATACGCGGCATAAGGCGTAGAGATGAAGTTGGCCTTGAGTACTATTAAGGGCCAAGTCTAAGCCTTATCGATTTTATTTAAAAAAAAACGCAAACTTAGTCCGGGATTTTATACAAGGAGTGATGCGGATTAGTCCGCCAGTTATATCACCTTTTAAGACCTTGGGCCTTGAATTTAGTTTTGTCAGTGTTACAAAAACAGCCATTTGAACTGATACAGCATATTTCCTTAGTCCTTCTGACAAGAAAGCTGGTATTTTGGTTGCTATATCCTCAGCAAGAGGTTTTCGGAATTGGCTGCTCTTTCTTGTAAAGAGCCATATTTGATTATTCATGAGGACAGAGTGGTGTTATGCCCTTTGCCAGGCTTTTGCCAAAAGTGGTTTCAGATTTTCACCCAAACCAAGATATTGTCCCGTCATTTTTTTTCCAAAACCGTGTTCCAGAGAAGAAAAGTCACTACATTGTCTTGATGTGATGAGAGCAGTGAGAATCTGTTTAAAGACAACTGATCAGGTTCTTAAGACTGATGTCTTATGTATTCTGCCAGAGCATCCTAAGAAGGGACAGGCAGCTTCAAAATCCACTGTCGCTAAATGGATTCGACAAGTTATAATTCAAACTTATAATTAAAAGGTAAGATCCCCCTTTTCAAGTTAAGGCGCACTCTAAAAGGGTGGTTAGTGCTTCTTGGGCAGTGTGTCACCAGGCCTCCATGGCTCAGATCTGTAAGGCCGCAACTTGGCTCTGTGTCCCATGATGTATGATAAAGAAAATAGGATTTTTATTACAGCTTACCTGTAAAATCCTTTTCTTGCAGTACATCATGGGACACAGAGGTCCCTCACTGGCAGGAGGAGGGGTTATATAGCGAGTGAACATCCTTGATTGGGTATACCAGTGTCAACACCTGAAGGTGGCCCATAACCCATTAAGTAATTACTTAAGGCTCTATGTCCCATGATGTACTCCAAGAAAAGGATTTTACAGGTACACTGTAATAAAAATCCTATTTTTTCTTTGTCCAAACATGGCAAATTGAGTTAATGCCAAATAGCTCAAATTTAGTCTCATCAGACCACAGCACTTTCTCCTAATCCTTCTCTGAATCATTTAGATGTTCATTTGGAAAACTTCAGACGGCCTGTACACATGGCTTCCTTTGGGCACTGTAGGATTTCAATTGGCATATTGTGTTACCAATGGTTTGTTTGGTGAATGTGGTCTCAACTGCCTTGAGATCATTCACAAGCTCATCCAGTATAATTCTGGGCTGATCCCTCACTTTTGTCATGATCATCCTTACCCCATGAGGCAAAATCTTGCATGGAGCTCCAGAGGGCGATTGATTATTTTGTATTTCTTCCATTTGCAAATATTCGCTCCAACAGTTGTCTCCTTCACCAAAATTCTTGCAGATGGTCTTGTAGCCCATTCCAGCCTTGTGCAGGTCAACAATATTGTCCCTGATGTTCTTTGACAGCTTTTTGTTTTTTTCCCATAATGGTGAGGCTTGAATGGAAGAAAGATTCTGTGGACAGGTATCTTTTATACATATGGGTTGTCATTAGGAGGACCTTCTTAAATTGACAGGACTAATCTGTGTACCACATACTGTAGCCAGTCTGTGGGAGCCAGACGCATTGTTGGTTGGTAGGGGATCAAATTATTTTATTTTACTAATTGAACTGCAACTCAATTTATCACATTTGTATCATGTATTTTTTTTTTCTCCTGGATTCTTGGTTGATATACTGTCTTTATCATTTAAAATACACTTATGATACAAATGATAGACCCTTAATTTCTTTATAAGTGGGCAAACGTACAAAATCTGCAGGGGATCAAAAATTATTTCCCCCCACCATATGTAATATATTAATTATGCTGTTAGTCAACCACCCACATACTTTGGTGATGTCATTTGTGACACTGAAGCTGGCTAGCTGAGATGTAACAAAGGATCACCAGTGGGTTTGGAGGAGTATTTATTTATAGCATGCATTGTGGATATTTAGTATTGTGCTCTATTTTTTTTCAAATATAATATTTATTGAAGCCCACAACAGGCAAAAACAGGTCACTACAGACATTATGTGAAATCTGGTATAACATCTGACAATGAATTGACAGATCATAGAACGATTAAAATAGAATAATGTAGATATTCTGAAGAGAACCTCTATTAATAATGGCAAGATGGTTTAGTGCAAATGTATTCATTGTCAGTAATATATATAAAAAAAAGGTGAAAAATGAATAGTGGGCTACGATCCCCTTTTTTTACTATGACTACAGGTGTGTGTATTAAATATGCTTATTCAGGAAATATGTACAACAAATATTCTGAATAGGCACATGTTTTAGGTTTCTCATTTGATCTTTGACTCAATTAGAGGAATGATGGGGGCAAACAATGTCTACTTTTGTTCCATTCTAATGTCAATGTGCTTTTCTAAATATAATACTAGGTAATCATGTTGGATTATATTCTCAGTGGGAGATTCAACAACTCATTTTAATTATATACATACAGGCTGTGCATAAAGATCTAGTTTCATCAGTAAACTGAAATATTTCTTTGAAATGTTTCCTAAAGAAAGATTACCATTTTAAATGCTCTGTGTTGAATTGTACTGTATCAAAATAGCAATTACATAAATGGTATTTCTGCAGTCCCTAAGGGTGAGCATCCTTCAAAGATTAGTGGAAAGGAATTTTGTGCCAAAACCCTAAATTTACAGCTAAACTTTTTTATGAGTTTTTATCCTATAAGATACTTGTTTTCTTTCTTTCTTTTCTGTGTCTGAAGGAATCGCCTTTTTGTTGGCAAACGCTCAGGAGCTATTTGATGCAACTAAAGAAATGGTATATGATAGAATACAGCAGTTTATATCTGTTCATCGAAACAGCTTCTTAGTAATAGTGGCAGCTCTCCACGGACCAGAGGAATGGGACCTAATGTTCAGCATTCAGCTGAGGTAAAGATTTACAATTCAAATCACTTTCAATTGCTTTGTATTGCTTATAAACATCGGGTTAGCATCTGTGCTCCAAACGCATTCAATTATGTGCATGGAAGTCTACTATGCACAGTATCTATCTATATATACAAATACATTTATGTATATACATGTACGCAGAAATTTTGGCATCGTTGGTTAGATTTTATGTTCTGTTAAATTGCTCAAAGTAAACTTTGACCAAAAAAACCCTCAGATGGTCGGTTGAGGAGCCCTCAGAAGCAGAGCCTGCTGGCTAGGTTTACATCAGCACTTTGAGCCACCTCAGTGCAGTACTCTACGTGCAGCAGAGAGCTGCATGGGGGAATCTCATACAGAGAGACTTATCTCTTCATGTAATTATGAGCAGATATCTCCTGCCCATCAGTCTTGAGCAATTAAACCCATAACATAACTTTGGGGCTACCTTTTGCTGTGGACCTTCTGAAAGAGCTAGCTGACTGCCATTCATTCTGATCCATTGGTTCCATTCTTCGAGTCACTGACCCAGAACAACCATGACTACAATTTAATCAATGACTGCAGCAGGTGGTGAACCATGGGGTCAGATGTGAAGGTCTTGCTGGAATCCTGGAAAATTATAGGAGGCTAGTAGGCTAACCAATCTGCCAACTTCTAAAGTAATTGTTGGACTTAACATGGTGATTATGTTCCCAGTTACAACCTAACACATTTTTACTACCAGTTTCTGAAACATTGGTGCTGGGCACATTATAGGGCCGTCTTTTTTTGCATGGGCACACTTGGCAGTTGCCCGGGGGCCCCACCTGCCCAGTGACCCCAGCCAGGGCCGGACTGGCCTACCAGGAAATTTCCCGGTCTGATGCCTGCCCTGGGGCTGCTTTGAGTTTCGGCTGCAGCGCTCCGCTCTGTCCTTCTCTCCTCCTGTGTATTGCGGAGCTGTAACAAGGTCTTGCCCCCTAGACTGGCTCATGTGATAGGCTGAACACTGATTCAATCTACTATCACATGAGCCAGTCTAGGGGGGAGGGACCTTGTCACAGTGCGGCCGCCGAACACAGACCCAGCCAGCTCCGTGTGCGTTACCAGGCGATGGCAAGTCTGTATTAATTGGCACAGTGAGGCTGTAATGGTGGGTACAGTGAGGCTGCATAGTGATTGTGTAGACAGGGCCCCAGTGCACTGTATTGCCCGGGGAATATAATGCTCTTAAGATGGCACTGGCATATTACCCTTGAACAATCTAGGCAAGAGTTTCATAAGCTGGACCAATGTATATGCAAATGCAGCCAAATAGCTCCCCAGAAATGTTTCTACAAAATACACATTGGATCAAGGAGCTGCAGCAGTAAGCGGGCCCAATGGTGTAGCACAACCACCACCTATACTGCTGCAGCTCTCCACTCCTATTATTTTAATCCTAAACTTGTTCTTTACTAGCCATAGTGAGATCCTTGCTTCAAGAGACTCTTTGGTTAATGGCTGCTAATGAAGGAAAACTAGGAACTATTACATGCATTAACTAGCTCAGTGAGTTATCCATATTAATGTAACAGCATCCTTTAGTATACCTTCGCTATTTGAGTGTGTACTCTTGCGCTGTTTATACTAGTATATTTATATTATTGGACAAGATACTTATCAATTGTTTTTACTGTCCCCCCCAAGCCCTGATTAAATGGGAACCTTTTACCTAAAACACATTGAATTTATCTGTGGACTGTCAACTATAATAAACTCTATATATAAAATGTTTATGCTGAACATGCCTCTATACATATCCAAAAAGGAAAGGACCCCTAATTCAAAACTCTTAGGCCCCGGACTCCTTGTCCTGTGGCTTTGATCTTATGGAAAGTCCAACTGTAGACTGAAAATCTATTTTATTTTCTTGAAATAGCAGATGTTTGTTTTGTTTTTGTCATAAAATGTCCTCATAGATGCATAATTAATATGATGAACAGAAAATAGACTGTTTGGCGCAAACAGTTCTTTCCATGTTGCTTCATCCATATCTGAATTTTTGAATCCACCTATTATAATTAACTTAAAATTGCTTATTTATACATCTGCAGATTCCTTGGAAGTAATTTGCGAATCGTTCCTGCGCACAATAATGCAGATGTTGTTAAAAGCATGTTAACAGTGGTCAAGGTAAGTATGCCATATGTTTATTCCTAATTTTTTCTGATTAATATGCCAACCCTGCTATACAATAGCTGAATTTGAAACCCACAAGATTGAGCGAGTCTCCATTGATTGCTGGAATAAGGGCTGAGATGAATAACATGATCATTAAAATAGATTTTATATAAATGGTCAAGTCAGTAATTTCACAACAAATGCACAAATTCCTCATATATCCAAGCAACATTATTAGGCTTGTTCATCATGCCGGTCATCAGACCTACCTACCTACATTTATAGCAAGCAAAGGCCCATTGTGGAGGGAGATATGTTCATGCATGATTCCATTTCTTGTGTATAGAAGTATCTATCCAACCTTGTAGTCCTTGGAAGTAGCTGCTATTTCAGTAGTTCTGTGTTGTCAAAACTGTTATGCTGGCTTCACACTTATGCATAACCACAATACACTGTGACCCAAGGTTCTGTGTGTGGTGGCATTAAGAATAGGCACACCAGTAGTCTGCAAGCACACCACAACAGACTTAAAAGGTGTGAAGTGGCCCTTAGTTTTGGCTCTATTTCATCACCAAGTACCATCTGTATAATTAAAATAAGGAATGGTTGCATGATTAAATCCCAGCATCAGGAAGTTTATTAGAATTAACCTGCCATACTACCACCCAAGCTCTTTAATCAATACTGATTTGAAACTGTTCACCAAAATCCTTGCAAACAGATTGTCAGCATTCTCGGGGAGATACATGAATTCAGATTCGATGGGCTTTCTGCCACATTGACAAGCTGCTGACCAGATTCAGAGGGCGATAGCTTTATTATCAATCTTGTGGGGGCAGCTAGGGCTGGGATGCTGTTGTCATTTGCAAAGCTTTTGACTCTCTCCTGGCCCTGCCTTTTCTGGGTCCTGGAGTGATGGGGGCTGGGTCCTAAATTTATAGCTTTGTTACATTTCCTATATAGCTCTCCTACAGCCCAGATTGTATTGTGTGGTCACGAATCAGACCCATTCGTCATCTTCATTGTCTCTCATCAGGGATACCCTCTATCCCACCCCCCTCCTGTTCGTTCTAGCCATTGAAACCCTAGCAATAGTAATCCGCCTGCATTCAGGGTATAGAGTGGCGGTAGGAGCCACAAGTGCACCTTATTCGCAGATGACTGTTATTCATCACCTCCCCATGTACCACTCTGCTGAATTTGCTGTCCCTTTTGGATTGCTTTGGGAAAATCTCGGGTTTGTTCGTAAATCAAGATAAATTGTAGGCCATGAATGTTAACCTGCCTGAATGAATACTGTAGAGTCTTCAGAGTCAATATCCCTTCCTTTGGTAACAAACATCCCTGGCATATCTAGGAGTACACTTAACTCATGGCATGGTTGGATGTGAGCTTGTTTTGGATGGGGAGAATATCTTCGGTAAAGATGACAGTCCTATTCAGGCTATTGTACTTTTTCATAGCTTTGCCCATCCAGGTCCTTGTTAACGCAATGAGGCAATTTCAATCAAAAATCTTCCATTATATCTTGGGTACTAAAGACAGCAGAATAGCATGACCCACGATGTACGCTTCTAAGGAAATGGGAATGCCAGACTTTAGGAAATATTATATAGCGGCACAAGTAACTCAACTGTATCAACTACATAGCAAACATTATATATAGGCCAGACTGGTTGTCCTTAGAGGCCCAAACTTGTTCCCCATTTGCAATGGACCTGGTACTTATATTATGCCCTACACTTCCCCGTCTATTCATCTATGGGATACGGGTTGTAGGAGATGGCCTTTAGGTTTGCCACACACACGCCAGCGGTGCCTCTTTGGCAACCCCTTGTTTCCATCAGGATTGTAGGCTTTTGTTGTTAAACAAGGGTCTTTAGCGCATTGGGGACTATATTGACCATAGAGGGTTAGGTCTTCTATCACCCTTCGTTAACATTCTGGAGATGCCCCACTCGGAAAGTTTTTCCAGCTACAGCAAATCTATAATTTTCTTAAATCATTACAGCAATCCAGCCCAGACCTTGCAGTACCCACTAATTTGGAAATAGGTGCATGCAGGAGGTCTCTTGAGAGAGACTAACTATTCTCCAACCCTATGGTCAAGTTGAATTGTCATTTGGCCTGGGAGAGGGACCCGGACAGATCTCCTGAGGCAGAGGACTGGCACAAATGGAGCACACGGATTCATAAAGACATTTTATGAAATGCATTGTGTTCTGACAATGGAGAGGAGTAACTGCAGTCTAAAAGATAAGTTTAATTGTTTGAAGAATATTTCATGACGGTTTTGTGATATTTAAAACGTTTCGGATTATGGGTGTATGATGGAAGGGCCTGTCTTCTACCTGCGGGGCCTGGTGGGTTGCCTTTTTGCAACCACCTATGTAATGTTTGGTTTTCATGTTCGCTCTTGTGCCTATATCGGCCATCAAGGTTGACCTGTCTTATTCACGAAGCCTCAATTGCATTTCTCTCTCCCCCCCCCCCCCCTACACCATTCAGCATTTTACAGCTAGCCCTTATAGCTATGGTTTTCTTGAGATAGGATGCACCCAGCTCCTGGCAGGTTACCATCAAGTAGTCTGGCTGCTCTCCTTAGGAAGTTCTCAAACAGCACATTACAAGCAGATTTTACATAAACCGGCCCATGAGGAAAAGGGGACCCAGTACTTTCAACTATAATGTATTGTTTGGAAAACATTGTTTATTACAAATGCCATACCAGCAGGCCTTTTCTGTCACCCATGAAGACTGGGTGAAGTATTATAAATGTTCACATACAGGCATATTTCCAGGACCTGTGCTGCTAAACCTTCTTCTTTGATAACCTCTTTAATTGTCCTCCAAGGAAGCTCAGTGCCTATTTTATAGTATCTCAGAGTATATGAAAAGGGGCTACGCAATCGGAAACTCTTTTCTGCACATGTACAGCTTTTGAATTGGGAAGAGTGTCTAACGATGGCCGTTTGCTTCAAATCGGCCAATGTGATGGCACTGACCAATCAGAAGCCATCTGGTCTGTCCTGGAAGCGCTGATGGAGAAGAGCAGAGATTTTGAATCCCTGGTGTGGCTGTGAGGGAGCTGACAAGATAGCTAACTACAGTCGAGTTGCTAGGGTGTCTGGTGTTCCCCTTTACAGAAAACACTTTAATATTAGCACTCTTATTACTTGTTCAGACAAGGATAACATAGGCCGGGCAACCACTGCCTTTTAGGATGGCTACGTCAAACATCCCAGAAAGTCATGTTTCAACATTTCAATGCAACATCTTGTGTATTTGCATACATACTGTGGTTCTCTGCAAGGTCTATGGGACCTCGTAGAGATCTGTAGCATGTCTGCACATTAGCTGGATCTTGTTTTAAGATGGGAGCACAGAGGCAGAGCGAATGTAAAATGTGGCAAAACTGACGTTTTAGGGGGGCGTGGTCTGGAGCTGCATGGAATAGGACGTGCGGTGTAGGAGCTCCGCTCGAGACGCATCCTTTTACCGATCCTTTGGGCCTTTCTTCTTTAATTCCACACGCTGCCGGGCCTTGGGACTACCCCCCTGCTTATGATGTCCCCCCCTAAACGCTCCGGTGCGGCTTCCAAGCTGGACAAATACCGCCGGGAAGACCGCGACCCTGCCGAGGAAGATGGCGCTGCCCAGCCTTCGGAGGGTGGTGAACAGCCTGCTAACGATACTGCCCGCGTGCTCGAGGCCATAGCGCTCTGCCAATCGACCCTCACCTCCAGGATCGAGGAGGTGAAGGTGGACATTTCCTTAATACGACAGGACATCCACAGGCTCCGGGAGCGGTGACGGAGACCGAGCGCCGGGTTGGCCACGTGGAGGATGGCCTGCATCCTCTCCAGGTTGCCACCGAACAGATGCAATTCCAGCTGAACTCCATCCTCTCCAAGCAAGACGATATGGAGAACCGTCTCCGGAGGTGTAACCTCCAGTTTGTGGGTCTACCTGAGCGCAGCGAGGGTGCCGATCCCCCCCCACAAATTTGGAGAATCTACTGATCACTACCTACGGCCGTGAGGCATTCTCCTCGACCTTCGTGGTGGAGCGCGCCCATCGCCTTGCCGCAAAACCGCCTCCGGCAGGGGCCCCACCGAGAACCCTCATCGCCAAATTTCTCAACTTCCGCGACCGCGACACCATCTTGAGACTCACCCGGGAGCGGGGTAACATCCCGATTGACAACGTGACTGTTGCGGTGTACCCGGACTTCTCCGCGGAGGTGCAGAAGAGGAGAGCCAAGTTTACCGAGGCGAAGCGCCAGCTACGTGTGCTCCACCTGCCCTACGCGATGCTCTTTCCAGCTCGCCTTCGTGTGACCAGAGATGGCAGGGCGCATTTCTTCGAGGATCCGCAGGCCGTTTTCGCCTGGCTGGAATGACGTGGCGAGGCCGGCCGTCCTGATCCCTGAAGCCTGGCTCTCGGTGCGGATACCACCTGTTTGGCCCACGGACAGCGCGCAAGAACTGGACATGTGAGTCTTAGCTGCCCCCACCCTGTAAAGACTACCCTTCTCCCCCTGGTCCCCCCTCGGACTTCCTGCTGTCCCTGGGCCCTGGCACTGTGTGCCCAATTCCTGTACCACATGCCCGCAATTACGTTATTGTGCCTCGGGCGGCCCTCACTAGCCCGTTCTGTTTGGGACTGGCTTGAATCCCCCAGAAAATGATGTGTGCTCTACAGTTTGTTCGCCCCCCTGCTGAGGCTTACTCTGAGACATTACTGTGTATGCAGCTACCTGCAGCTGCCTGTAAGCCTGAGTTTCCCTGGCCGGCCTCTACCCCTCCGCCTTCGGAGGTGGCTGGAGAGTTGAACCTGCCTAGCCGGACCAGTGTTAATGCAGTATTTTTGTTGTTTTTTGTTTTGTGCATTTTGCTGTCTTCTATTCTTTGCTGCAAGTGGACTTATGTTATACTAACTGCTGTGTTTTCTCCTCCCCGGTGGTGCCTGTGCTCGCTGCTGCGGCTGCCCGTGGTTGCCGGGCTCCCCCCTGACCTGCGCCACTTCGGTGCTGGTCGTGACTACTGGGTTTCGACCCTGTCTGTTCCGGGGGGCCCGGCGACCCGGGCTGCTGGAGCGGGACATGCACCTACCAGGCATGAGGTTCTTACTATGTGTACGAATGCTGGTGGACATGGAGGGATCTGCAGGTACACGCGCCCCTTACATGCACTATGGCGTCCCTTAAGATTTTGATGTGGAACGTTAGGGGTCTGGGAGATGGAGCTAAGCGGGCTGCGGTCCTGTCCCATGTTAAGTCGCAACGGGCAGAGGTCTCGATCCTGGTTGAAACTCACCTAGTGGAACAAAAACAGATGTGTCTTAAGAAACCGTGGGTGGGCTGGCTTTATCAGGCCCCCCACACCTCGAACTCCCGGGGTGTGGCGGTCTTGATCGCTAAAACAGCTCAGTTTCAGCTGCATAACCTGCAATCGGACCCCCTGGGCCGCTTCTTATTTCTACACGCCACTATTGGAGCTCCTTCTCCTTGCTTTTTACATCCCCCCACCATTCACCTTTACCGTGTTGCAGCAGGGTATTGCATTCATGGCCCGTTACCCCTCGGTGCCTGCTGTTTGGGCAGGGGATTTTAACATGGTTATAAACCCCCTACTGGATAGGTTGAGCCCTCTGGCCTCCTCACCCCCGTCCCTGGGTGTCACTAGGTTTGGGAGGTTTCTGGCGGAATTTACCCTTACGGACACATGGAGACACAGACATCCCTCGTTAGCACACTATTCTTGTTTCACTCCCTCCCGTTCTGCCATGTCCCGCATAGACCTGATCCTTATCTCGCCCCCTCTCCTTCCCCACCTCCTGGATGCGGGGTTCGAGGCCAGGGTGCTCTCCGACCATTCCCCCTATTGGGTCCGGTTGCGTCTGCCGAACCCCCCTGGGCCCCGTGGTTGGAAACTTAATCCCTTCTGGCTCACTGTCCTGCCGGACTTGGACTCCGTCCAGCGTGAGTGGGACCATTTTTTCCACACCAACGCGGGCTCCGCCTCGTACGGCTCCGTCTGGGAGGCCTTCAAGGTACATGCCCGCATGATTCTCACCTCACGCATCTCCAGGCACAAGGCTTCCTCTAAACGCCTACTTGGACAAGCAGAGGAATGTCTGCATGCCCTTGAACTGGCGTTTCAGGCTGACCCGTCGGAGGCTAATGCCTCCCTGCTAAATAAAATGGGGGGGGGGGGGGAGAAATAGGCTTGGCGCTATACCCTTTAAAAATTGAAATTTGAGACTTAGATATACAATTAGCAAAGAATTTCCAGCGTGCTGGGTAGTGAAGTAAAATGAGAATGTGTGTTGCCGACTGATATAAATGTGCCTGTCAGCAAGTGTCAACAAACAATTATTGTGTCTTTGGAAACCATAAGTGTCATAAAACTCATAAAAAACCAATTAGAACAGTATGCAGTATCCAGATATAAAAAATATAAATATAAAGTGCAAGGTGCTGGTGAACAAGTTACAATCACTGGTGTTGTGACAGAAGTAGAGCTCAATAGTATAAGAAAAAATATGTGGATATAAAAATAAAAATATAAATATATATATGTATATAAATAAATAATCCGTTTATCTATTATACATGCCAGGTCTTCACATAGTGCCACTGTGATAAATTGAAATGAAAAATGTGATAAAATCTTCTAGAAAAAATGGCGATATAGGAATATGCAAGTAGAAAAAGTAAAAAATAAAATGTAAATTAGAATAAAAATAAAAATAGAGATAAACCATGGGAGTAGAAATTAAGATAAAAATAGTAAATAATGTCCCGCAGAGTTTGGAGTCCAAAAAGAAAAAAAGGATGATAAATTAGTGTCCTCTGTGGGTGAAAGTGGAGGAAAGGGGGAGGGTGGTTTTGACTGTTGCTCCCGGTGCTCTGTAACTAATTATGCAATTGCTCTCACCAGAGATATGACCCCTTCCAGGGTGGATCAGCCTTCACAGTATCAGCCACTGTGTTGCTCTCTGGCTCGCCTCTATTGCGATTCTGGGAGACCCTCGTTCCTCCGTTCATATGCCGTGCTCGGTTATATGTAATAAGTAAGAGGCATACCCATGGTGTAGTACGTTTTATAAAGATTCGTATTTATTGTATAGACAAAAGGTTACTCACAAACATCCGTTCATATATGTGTTAAAAGGGAAGATCCCGTTCGGCTGTCACGCCGTCTAAGTTAGCGGTGTATGCTGTCTGGCCACGCCCTGCTAAAGCTGCAGGCCAGGGTCACAGACCAACTCCATCACGAAAAGGCTAGACGAGGTATTTTCTACGCTAAACAACGCTTGTTTGAATTCGGGGAGCGCGCGGGCAAATTGCTGGCCTACATGGCCCACCTAGATCACCGGCCCCCGGTGGTGGTGTCCCTCAGGGACGCTAGTGGGAGAGTCATCACTGACCCCGACATGGTGGCGGAGGAGTTTGGGTCCTTTTACTCGGGCCTGTATTCCTCCGCCGCACAGTACACCCAGGGTGAGCTCGAGGCGTTCCTTGGTACTGTTCCCCTCCCCTCCCTCACGCCCATGCAAAAACTACAACTCGAGGCGCCCATCACCTCTGACTGTGTAGCGGAGGCCCTGTCACTACTTCCTTCCTCCAAGGCCCCGGGTTCCGACGGCCTGCCCTTGGAGTTTTATACCCAGTTTAGTGAGACCCTGATCCCCCAACTGACCAAATTATACTCGCACATTTTTGATTCTGCCACCCTCCCTAGATCCATGGGCGAAGCCCTAATAGTTCTCATACCTAAGCCGGGCAAGGACCCGATGCTCCCCGAGTCATACAGACCCATATCCCTGCTCCAATTAGATGTAAAGATTTTGGCCAAAATCCTTGCCCTACGCCTAAACAAAGTAATCCACTCCCTGATACACCCCGACCAGACCGAGTTCATGCCCCAGAGGAACACGGCCTTCAACCTTCGGAGGCTCCACATGAACCTCCAAGCCCAACACTCTGACATTGGCTCCAGGGTGATTGTCAGCCTGGACGCCGCCAAGGCGTTTGACACTGTCGAGTGGCGTTACCTCTGGGAATGCCTGCGCAGATTCGGAATAGGTCCCAACTTTATTAAATGGCTCCAGCTACTTTATCATGCCCCCATGGCGCGTATCCAGGTAAATGGTAGGATCTCCCCTTCCTTCTCACTCTCCCGGGGGACGCGTCAGGGCTGCCCCATCTCGCCGCTCCTTTATGCTCTGGCGGTGGAGCCCCTGGCCATGGCCCTCAGGACCCACCCTGACATCCGGGGTTTTCGCTGCGGTAACCTGCATGAGGTGGTCAGTCTCTACGCGGACGATATGCTCCTTTATTTGGCAGATGCTGGCCCCTCATTGCAGGCGGCCCTGCGAACCATCACAGCCTTTGGAGCCTTCTCTGGGCTTCAGATTAACTGGACCAAGTCCCAAATACTACCGTTAGACTTGGGGCCTCCCACCGCCGAGCAGGCGGCTCTCCCGCTCGTTAGGGCAAGTACCATTAAATACCTTGGAGTGCACGTTTCCAGGTCCCTCCCAGACTACCTTGCCCTCAATGTCGAGCCCCTATTTGACACCCTAAAATCCAAAACGCAAATATGGTCCCGTCTCCCCCTGGGGGTGATGGGCCGAATAAATTTAATCAAGATGATACTCCTCCCCAAGCTTCTATACGTTTTTTGGCAGTCACCAATATGCATCCTTCTTCGCATATTTAAATCCCTAGAATCGATCCTTAACATGTTTATTTGGGGCTCGTCCCGACACAAGCTGCCGTGGCGGGTTTTAAAATGCCCGTCGGATTCTGGCGGGACCGCCCTGCCAGACCTTTTCCTTTATTATATCGCGTTGCAACTCTCCCACTTTTTCCATTTCCACCACACGGACAGAACCCGATACACTGCCCTGGTATGCTCACAGATCCCAGGCCCGCTCACACACCCTTTTCAACTTTTGTTTTGCAACTTCCCCCTCCCACCCGCTCCAAGGGACAGGCACCCCATGCTTTCTCACCACTGTAAAATCTGGCACCTTGCAACACGGCTGGGTCAGACCCCCTCCCCCCACTCTCACATGCCCCTCTGGCATAACTCTGATATGCCAGATCTTGCCCTCATCCCGGATCCCGGGCTATGGGCAAACAGGGGGGTCATCTATCTCTCACAGGTAGTCTCCAACGGGATGGTTAAATCGTTCCAGGACCTTAAGGATGAATTCGACCTCCCCAATTACATGCTATTCCGTTATCTTCAACTCCGGCACGCGCTCCACACCCATTTTACCAATCGTATCCCGAGAATCGGAACTCCGGCTTTGGTTGACCTAGTGCTGGGTTCCGAACATGCACAGTTAATTTCACGGCTGTATACCTACCTTCTGGCTCCCACAGCCTCGGCCGTGGCCTCTCAAGTCCGTTCTCGGTGGGAGGGTGATATTGGAGCGGTGTCGGATGAGGATTGGGACGAAGCTCTAGCGAACCACAAAATAGTGTCACCTAAACTCTCAGACCGCCTCACCCACCTCTATGTCCTGCACAGGTCTTATCTTACACCTCATCGTATAGCCAAATACAGACCAGACCGTGACCCCCCGCTGCGCCTCCTCGGATGCCTCCTTTTACCATTTACTTTGGGCATGCCCGACTATACAGGGATACTGGGCACAGGTGATCCAGTTCCTCCACGACCGCATGGGCTCCCCGGTGTCTCTATGCCCTAGACAATGTCTCTTGGGGCTCCTCTCGCTGTCTGACGGCGAAAAGTATCTTAATATTTTTCTGCAAGAGACTTTGTTTCAGGCCAGATTGCAGATTGCCAGAACATGGTTGAGAGGCAGTCCCCCTACTATACAGCAATGGATCAGAGCGATCAATGTCACTCTCCCCCACAAGAAATTGCTGTACACTCACAGAGGCTGCCCCCATAAGTATAATAAAATTTGGGACAGGTGGTTGGAGGACTCCTCCACTTGTAGCGTCGAGGGCTAGCTGATTTCAGTCAGGTACACTTACTGATTTTTTGCAGGGACTGCATCCCCCTCCTCACCGTACATCCTTGTTAAAGCCTTCTCATTGCCATGTGTCCCATGTGCCTCCCTTGCAGTTACCTGTATATTTCAAGCACTTGTATGTGAAATGCACCTGTTAGTGTTGGTAGTGCCTGTTGCGCTACACGATGTTGTCACTATCCTGTTTACTATGCTCAATAAAGCTGCTTTTTGAATTAAAACTGACGTTTTAAATGTGGGTTACTATCTATCAAGGTAAATCATTCAGGAGAGGTTGTAGAAACTTCCTGTGTACATGAAGCCTTATAGGGGATTGGGGTTGTGTATACTTAATGCAAGCCTTTCATTTTCTTTAAGAACACAAGCCCTTGGCAGGGCTGTTCTACCTGTATGCTCTTAAAGTTTGACTATTTTGGTAAAAAAAAAAAAAAAAAAAGCATAATTTGATCCATTGTGCTGACTCTTTCACAGGCCACATGCAAACCTCATATTGAAAACATTTTGGACAGGCTTCTGCAGGCCAAGATGCATATTGTGGAAAACAGCCCAGCGTGGAAAACACTTAACCAGATGTGATACTACGGCTCATCGAAAGTGCGTCATTCATTACCTGCTTTAATTACATATAATTTGTTTAAATGCATGTTTGATTCATTTATTTGTTAACATGCCCATGTTATGTCAAGTTTAGATCAGCAACACAATTCCTGTAGCATTCACCATTAGCTTTGTTAAAAGGTCAGTAAACACTGTATCTACCTTAGGTAGCTATATAGTAAATTCAGTGTGATCGTTTTATTTAATTGCACAATAGAAAATGTTTCTTTCTGCAGCCTGAGCTGCAATTATGCAGCGTTTGAAAAATAGTAAATACATGGTTGTGTATTTTCCATGGGAGCTGCCTCACAAGTGATATTTCTAGCCTGGCAGATGTGTCTGAAAATGACCAAGGTTGCGGTGTTGCAATGTAATTTAATAGACCCCCGTTACCAACGTTAAAAATTGCAGATGACCGCGCAGAAAAACCTTTAAATGCTTACTTGCAGCATTTTTCTTTTCAACACTTTTTTCTACCTGCAATGCATCTTTTGAACTTTCTAGCAAATGCGGCTAATCCAGAAAGAGCCAACTCTCTAGCACAGCCCCATCACTCCTGGGACATCATAGTCTCCTCCCTATTCTGGGAGTATCGAATTAGTCTTTGCTGACCCAGCTCCTCCACCCCTCATTAGGCTCCCTACATAGCCTTTAATGTAGCTGCAAGAGAGAGAACAAAAATGGAACACCATTGAGTATCGCTTGATGACATTTCTGCACGTATAGATTTATGGGAAGATTACTGTTAAAATTAATAGTTTATTTTTAAATCTAAATACCAATCATTACCACCGTGGGTTTACTTTGAAATCTGTCTATTTGCTTGTTTGTAGCATTTCTGAATAAAGTTTGATTTTAGATGAACCTTAGATAATAATGCATATTTACTTTAAAACCACTTTCAGAAAACTGAACGCGTATAGTAAAAAACAGCTTAATCTTCATCATATAAAATTTTTATTGCCTAAGAGTTGATGATAAATACAGAACAGAACAAGCTAAACATCTTTGCTTGACCCAATTTTCTCCTCTGGTGCAGATTTTAGTTTCACTTCAATGAGCTCTTCGACTCTGGCTAGGACACTTTCCATTAAATCAAATGTGAAAAGAGCTGACTGTAGAACCTAAAATGTCAAAAACAGTTAATGTTGTTTAGATAAGCGCAATGACACTACACTTCGCAGGGCAGAATATAGAACATAGTGATCACAGCCAGGCAACTGCACACAGCTAGCAAAATGGCGTACCTGAAGCTGCATTTCAGGAGTCATGTCAGGTAACTTGGTCCCTCCAGCGGACACAGAATAAGCTGTCCTAGAATGTGGTCCTGTAACACACAGCATTCCCCATAAATACATCAGCCAGAAGTGTTACAGAAATATTATCATCTATTCTAGCAGACTGAATGGAAACCGCTTCTGTTTCTGGAATGGTGATAAGAATAGTTGCAACTAAAGCTGGCCATACAATCCTTTAGATTCATCAAAAAACACATATTATGAAGTCAAACCTAAACATTTTCCAATTTGTATCCAATCAGGCAGGCCCTTGTACTACATAATTGAAAGTAAATCTAAAGCGGAGTGTAGAGAAATTGTACAAGAAAAGTGTATACTAAAGCTGGCCATACATTATTAAATTTTCTTATTCAATTTCCTTTTAGGATTTACCTTCAACTATGTAGTTGCAAAGGCCTGCCTGATTGATTGCATACAAACTGAAAGTGTATAGGTTTGACCTCATATTATATAGTTTTGGTAAGGCAGGCCATAGATTATGCGATTTTCTTTCCTGCAACCACAGAGAGAACGCTTAATTCCCCTCCATCAACACAGTCAGTGTTGATGGAGAAATCCCTCCCGCTGAGCTATTGTATACTCCTGGTGATGGGGCATGGGGACCCATCCCTGCTGGCAGAACACTATTATTGCTAGCAGCTATAGCCGCTGGCAATCATGGCATGCTAGAAATCTGACAGGATGGTTGTACCCAAGTCGAGCCTGTCCATAGATGGTTCAAATCACAGCTAGTCCCTGCTGAATCGGTCAAGACTCAAACCAAACCATCTATTGTATTAGCTGCATGAGTTGAAAGAATGGATTTGTAATCATAGAAAAAAAACAAACATACTGTACCGTAATGAACATATCCCTTGTGTTATGCTTTTGTGAATAGAGTCTAATGGAAATGACAGGATGACTTTCTTCTCACCTTTCGTTTTCTCAATTGTGTTTTTAATCTCTGCTTCATAATGAGCTCTGGACATGTTAAGGCCAGTGTGAAGAGGTCTCAGAAATCGCAGTTCAATTTTCTGTAGTTCTGTCCATACTCCAGTCTGGAAAAATGGCAAAACATAAAGAAGCTGATTAATAAAAAAAAAATTCAATAATGAGAAATGTTTGACTAGACATGCAGTCACATCGGTGTTAGTACACACATGTAGTGTTTTTTCTTTGTTTTCTGTTCAACCCAGCAGGGCTGAACGTGAAAAAAAAGACAGCTCAGGAAGAGACGCTGTACTAACTATCCAAAATTAGTACATCAATCTCCCCTGCTGTTCTTTTGTGTTCTGACAGGGGGGCAGCACCCCCACTAGAACACTCCAGTCAGCGGTAAACCTATACTTAGAAAAAAATTAAGGCTGTTGTTGCTGACCATTCCTTGTGAAAATGCCAGTTGGCTTACTTTAGCGTTCTAAGGCACCAACCTGAAACAAGTACGGCGATAAGGACAGCACATTTTGCTTGTAGAGATTACAGAAAGATAGGCACATGCAATACAATATTGAAATATTTCTTTGGCACCCATAGTCTATTACAGCAACACATAAAATATAGAATAGCTTGCTTACAGCGTTCTTCCATTGTTGCTGTTGTGAGCAAACCTGACCATATGTGTAACACACTAACACGTGGGTGGGGGCTGCCTCAAGATGGTTATTATGCCCTGAGCCAGCCAAAGGTTCAGCCTATATGGTTAAGGGCAGTGAGGCTGTAAGCAGTGAGGGCTCCCCATTGTAGGGTGCCATTACTTGGGTTAAAAGAATCTAATTAATACTCTAGAGCAGGGGTAGGCAACCTTCTTCAGGTGGAGCTCTACCTGAACAACATGGGAGAAGTCAAAGATCACCGGGCACAATGTTGCCTCTTCACACCAGATTTCAACTTCTAATTGTTGTACTAGCAATTGCGTGCATATGCTGCCTCCGCATCATCTGTTAAACACACTCTGATCACTTTTGAGAGAAGCAGCAGTGCCTGCTGCATTTGTGAATGAGTCCCTTAGTTGCATTCAGCAGTGGCACCCTTAGGGCTCATTTACACTAAAAGTTGGCGAGTGCTAAAACCCTGTGGTTGAGTTGCAGTCTTATCGTCCCTAATTCCTTTATCTGTTGATGCAGCAGCCAAAAGGTGTACACATGCTGCAGCAGTAATTAAGCCCCTTGTTGCTTTTGGTGGGTGCCACTGCCTTCCAATTGTGATCCATTCAAGTAAATGGGGCAACTGTGCAAGTACCCTGCAAATGCGTGATTCTGCACAAGGTTGCAGGGTCCTTACAGAGATGCCTCATTCACTTGAATGGGTCATGCCTGGCAGGTGCTACACCCACCAACCATGACAGGGCACATAACTCCTGCTGAGACATGTGTACACCCCTGGCCACTGCAGATAAAAGGTTTGGGGTTGGGGTGATAAATAACCAACCAACCCCCCCCCCCCCCAAACTGCAAATGTAAACGAGCCTTTACTGTTCTGAGCCCCCTATAAGGCTGCTTTCACACTGATGTGCTGCAGTTAAACTGCAGCACAGGTGCCGTGCATCTGCAACTTTCCTGGGTTACCTGCGCTTTGCCATGGGCCTCTATTATATCCTGCAGGTGTGGTGCACGGTCTGAAAGTGCACCAAAACCCACAGGATATAATGGAAGTCTATGGCTAAGTGCAGCACACCTGCAGATACACTGCACCCGCTGTGTGGGTAAACCGCAGAGCATCAGTGCGAAAGTAGCCCAGTGTATTGCTTCACACTAACCTGAAGATCTCTTTCCTGCTGCTGACACCATGCTGGAGACTGCTAGCAGAGATAAGAGATGGAGTGCAGTTGGTATCACTCCGCATGGGACAGGATCCAGCACTACAGAGGAGGCATTGGCTTACATGGCTCTTGCTCCCTACTACAGCTCCAACTTTACAAGTAGTCACTCTGCATTCCACTGTGTGATGCTGCTCTGGAATAGTGAGTCAGCAAGCCATGACCACAATCTACCAGCCACCTGTCCTCTATAATCTACTCATTGCTGACCCCCCGCTCTAAAGCAGTGGTCTCCAAACTGGGGCCAGATGTGGCCCTTTGCTTGTTTAACCAGCCCTCGGGTATTCCTCCTAATGTCAACAATGGGGCACAATGCCTCCCAAAATTGGGGCACAATTCCGGGACACCAATGATGGGGCATTATTATTCCCACTGACACCAAAAAAATAGGGCTTTGTATAGTCCCATTGATGTCTGGACCTTTTCTACACCCTATGGCCACAATCCAGCCCCTCAAGTCTGAAGGACAGTAAACTGGCCCTTTGTTTAGAAAGTCTGGAGCTCCCTGCCCTAGAGGCAAGCTGCAGCTAAATAATTTGTGCTTGGCGTGCCTTTATAAAGAACATACAGCTATCGGATGGTCACAATTAGAAGACTATTACTTACGTCATTAATAAATTCATCATCCTTAATAACTAAGTACCTCAGAAGGTTGAGGGAAGCCATAATTCTGCATAGATAAACAGAAAAGAAAGACATTTGATGTAAAAGAACATAACCAAATAATTACTGGACACATCAAAACAGAGGAAGGTCTCAAATTAAAGTGCGTATAAAACAATACATTTCTCTTTTTTTTTTTTTTTCTTCCTGTGGTGTGTTAGAATAAAACACTTTCAATAGTATATTTATCTGTTGGATGACAACAAAAAATTTGCTGCTAAGCCAGAAATCTTGTAAGCCGATAACTTCCTGTATTCTCTGCCACTGGACTGTTCTCAGTTAGCATTGTTCCCTACTGTCTATGTGAACTATAAAAACATCTTCTTCCCCTGTTCTGGAGCAAAGATGTTATAAAGTCCTATTACACATTGGGGTAGATTTGCTAAAGCTGGTGCAACTGTGCATGGTAACCAATCAGCTTCAAACCACAGCTTGTTCGGTTAAACTTTGGCAATGAAACCTGGAAGCTGATTGGTTTCTATGCAGTTGTACTAGATTTTGCACTCTTAATTTCTAGTAAATAACCCCCCTCTGTTTCCTAGGGCAAAAGCGCTGCATAGTAAGGTTGTCACCCTAGTACTGGAAGAAAATAGTTACAAGGAGTAGCCATAAAAATAATCATTCTCTGAATGGTCCAAAGTTGTGAGTGGCAGTCTTTGAGCCAATACTGTTCAAATGTGTTTATTATTGATAAAGAGGTTGCAATCAAGAGCTTAATTTCTGTGCTTGTGATGCCGGCAAATAACTTTGGAACAGCATATAGCATCATGAGAAGAAGACCTAGACAAAACGGCAGGTTGTCAAACTCTGAAATAGGTATTGAGAATCATTGGGATACATCTAAAATCAAATTAAAAATACAAATACATCCACATCCATTTAAATTTTGGGTGCCAAATACCAGTCCCAACTCATACAGACAGCCTGTGATGTGTGATCAGATGTGACAAATCAGTATTCCTTCTCTCTTATATATCTCCAAGAATTCTCTCAAGCTACCTCCTTCTCCTTTCTACTGCTGGCGCATAGCCAAATAAGGGAAATAGAGTGGCCAGGCTTTCTCCCCTGGTCCCTTCCCTTTTACTTGGTATCGGCTCAGTGCAGCAATCATGCGGTCGTTCCCTCCACAGTAGATCCTCGCAGCTATTCCCCTCACAGTCATTGCCTCCACAGTTACATTTCTCTGATAACTCTCTCAAAGTGGAACTTTAGTCCGAAAATTAGGTCCTGCTAGATCACTTTAGGCCGCCCCCCTTTGCAGGTATAGCCATGTAAAACATTCAAAATAAGTGCCTATGCTGTTTAACCTCCCTGGTGGTATGATTATGTCAAGATTGTCTTTTATCTCAAAGCGGTACATTGTTTTGCATAGAAATTTGGCGTTTTATATTGTAGGCCTGTAATTAGTATCAACACACTTAAATCTGTCCAAACAAGAGTCTAGTAGACATCTGGGTATGATAAAGTTTGAAACACGAAATCATAAATTATAATAAATAACTATAAAAAATAATTAATAAAATTAATTTCAAATCCCAACCACGACACTACCTGCCTGGAGTTTGCATGTTCTCCCTGTGCCTGCGTGGGTTTACTCCCACACTCCAAAGACATGCAGGTAGGTTAATTAGCTTCTGTCCAAAAAATTATCCCTAGTATATGAATAGGGACCTTGGATTGTGGGCTCCATGAGGGTAGGGACTGATGTGAGTGTGCAATGTACAGGGATAGGGACAATTGTAGACTCTCACTCAAGTTGAACTGGTGTCTTTATTCAACCTTACTATGTAATTTCTCCATGAATAACTATCGCTCAATTCTGCAAGTGTTCTAATTTATGATCGCTGTTTTATAGCTGGTCTAAAACCACTTTTGATGTAAAAAGGACACTCTGGTTGCCATGGACAATCTCGAGTTTCCAGGCAGAAAGAACAGTATATACCAGGGATATCCAATTAGCGGACCTCCAGCTGTTGCAAAACTACAAGTCCCATCATGCTCTGCCTCTGGGTGTCATGCTTATGGCTGTCAGAGTCTTGCTATGCCTCATGGGACTTGTAGTTCTGCAACAGCTGGAAGTCCACTAATTGCATATCTCTGGTATATACAATATAAAAGCGCAGACAGGGCACTGGACAAAGCACTAGGGACAAAAGGGAGGTGAAATATTTGATACAGTAATGTAATATGTAAGATTACAGTGTACTGTAGGTGTTTTTTTGTACTTTTTGAATCAGATGGGATCCACCCATGCATTGCGACACTCGCAGGGAATGGAGCCTGGAACACAGAGCAGCAGGTGGATGACACAGCAGGGGGACATTGCAGGATCCTGGTGACAAGGTAAGTACGCTGTACCAGGATTCTGCAATGCAATCCCGAGTGGCTCTGGGTTATCGCTAATGGTACTGAAATTTAACCCTGAGCCACACTCAGCAATACCGCCAGGAGGGTTAAAATCCAGTAATACACTCTCCACACCCTACTCTGCACATGCTCAGTTAATCTCCATTTTTAGGCACTGCTGAGTTTGCGGATCTGCCGACAACCTTACAGTGGTATTAAACCCTCCTCTCCTTTATAGCCAAAGAAGCTGCTTCTGTTTGATCTGCCATGGTGCTGCACATGTTATAACAGCAGCCATTTAAATGGTTTGGTTGAGGACACAAGCAAATGTGACCGCTAGCAATCCCAGCATTCCAGGAATATAACAATGGATTTAGTTCCGCTTTATAAGTTACTGCTGCTTGGGGGCTTTGGGCTTCAGAAAACTGGTGGCCTCCAGCAAGAAGAAACAGGAACAATGGTGGAGGCAATTTACAGCACGTACCAATTTTGGTACCATAATTATTAACGTGGAATGTATGTTCCTTGCAAAAGAACCTTATTTATTTCTTATCAAGTTGGTTGGTTCATGGGTAAAGTTCTGCTTTAATCTCCACCCATCTCTATTCATAGTTTCACTGGTCTGAAGTTCTGCCACTCTCTCCTCTCCATCAGCTTTCTCTTCTGCACTGTCCCCTTTCCTCCTTGCTTTTGGCTCCCTTCACTTCAGCCCAGTGGTGACAGTTGGTTTAGTTCTGGCATGTCTATGCTGCTTCTCTCTTTTTCCATATTCCTCTGCATTGGTAACACATCTGGTTCACTGGTCAACACTCCGCTCTCCCTGATTCATCCTGCAGTCTAGTTATGGCCATCTGCTCTATCCCATAGTGCTTATCCACGTGCATTGCAGTCATCAGCCTGTATTTGCTTGTTCCCCATGTTGCTACCTCTAATTGTCCTTGTATAATTTTATATCGCAACTGTGACAGTCTTCTGCTTCATCCCTCCTAATAGTCTGTAATTCCGGCACAGCCCTGTACTGCAGCCAACCGCTGTTATTCTTTATTTTCCCATCCCATCCCATTCCCATCCCATTCCTATCACTCACAGCCTGGATCTTGCCTTATTATAGGTCTCCTGCATTGCTAGTCTCACCACATCTATTGCAGCAAGTGAGTTCCTCCTCATCTATTATATGACACACCTTTTTATCTGTATTTTTTTTTGTTTTGACGATTTAAAGCGGTGGTGTGGCCTTCCCTCAAAAAAAAAAAATAAGTCAATAGCTACACACACTGTAGCTGCTGACTTCTAATATTAAGACACATGCCTGTCTTGGAGTCCAGCGTTGTCGGCACTGTAGCTGATGTTGCTGTCAGGTGCTGCCGCCACCTTTTGGCTTCACAGTCAGGTCCCTACTGCACATGCCCGAAGCATGCTGCACTCCCCTACTGGCCTGACAGTAGGGGAAGGAGGAGGGAGCCGTACTTCTGATGGACCTCACTGTGGCAAGGTCCAACAGAAATGGGGACAGGGTGCCTATCAAAAACAGGTACCCGCACCCGCCTCCCTCCTGAAAGGTGCCAAATGTGGCACCAGAGGCAGGGAGAAGACTGATGAGTCCACTTTTGGGTGGAACCCTGCTCAATATTTTTATCTTTTAATTAGATCTATCCTCCATTTTTTTTATTCACGTTTTTAATTTCCCTATCAGTTTTTGTATATTTGTAATTTGAGTTAGGTCCATTCCAATGATTTATCATCAAATTGATACATATGAAGTTATATACACCCCATGAGAACATATACCTTTTTAGTGCAAAAACAAAAATGCTATTACACTCCCATAAAATATTGGCAAATCAAAACGGAAAGGCTTAATTAAATTTTTTTTAGCATGTTGATGAGAATAAGAGGAAGGAACCAGGAAGGCAAAATAGAAGCAGAGTACCTTATGCGTCTTTTAATATGTAAATTTAAACATTTTCATTAAACCAACCTGTCAGAATTTTGCAGCAGATCAGTTTCTGCTCCTTCAGGAAGTAAAAGCACCATATGCAGAAGTGGGGTCAGTCGAGTCCCTAAGAACCACCTGTTTTGGGTGTCAGCCTAATAATCCAAAAAAATCACAATAATTTTCAAGTGAAAGTGGTTGTAAACCTCTGAAATAAAAAAAAAAAACATAGCATATCCTCAAGTAGTATGTTTCCAAGTAAGCCTGAAGAGAGGGGTGTGTACATTCCCTATACTCAGGTCTCAGATTACACTCAGCTCTGTGCAGTGTGTGACATCAGACCCCTGCTTTCTAAAAGAAGAGAAATGCCATCTAATCTGTGTACTTTGGAAGGATAAGTTGTACCTCTTTATGTAGGTGGTGTTTATTTAACACTGCCTCCCCTAAGGCTAGTAGCTTCTGTGGACTTATGTAAGGGTTTATTATCACTTTAGTACAGCACATTCTCCTGGATCAGTATCTCGTAAAATTTTAAAGCCAGGGGGTTAACATAACAGCAATGAGTTTTGCAATGGCAGACACTATATTTCTTTTATAACGTGTTTACTTTAAGCTGGATTACATCGCTTGGGTGAGATTCATTAGCAATCTAAACAGCAGGCAGGGCTGATGCACAGTCTGCAGATTTGTGGACTCTGACATATGTTGTCTCCTTCATAAAAATAGGCAGATGTATAGCACAGCAGAGGACGAATCACAAGAGCAAGTGCATTAGTCTAAAATTATCATGGCAAGCAAAACCAATCATTTGTACTGTATCTTTATAAAGTTTGCTATAGTGAAAAAGACTCTGGTCAATTACAGCACAGCTAAACCCCCAAAACTGGATGATCATTAGCTTGCTGCTGGACTATTTTTTTTCACACAATTATAAAATATGCATTTTTACATTAAAATTAACTTCTAACACGCAAAACAATTTATATTCTCTGAAAACTGTGGTAGTTGCAAATATCCAGTATATGCCACACGATATTTGTGCAACTTTTCATCATAGCTACACTATATTGTCAAAAGTATTAGGACACACTGCCTTTACACGCACATTAACTTTAATGGCATCTTCGTCTGTACAGTTAAATATTGAGTTAGCCCAACCTTTGCAGCTATAACAGCTTCAACTCTTCTGAAAAGGCTGTCCACAAGGTTTAGGATTGTGTCTATGGGAATGTTTGATCAGTCATCCATCAATGCCTGACCTAATTCATCCCAAAGGTGTTCTATTGGGTTGAGATCAGGACTCTGTGCAGGCCAGTCAAGTTCCTCCACCACAAACTTGCACATCCGTGAACCTTGTTTGTGCACTGTTGCGCAGTCATGTTGGAACAGGAATCCCCAAACTGTTCCCACAAAGTTGGGAGCATGAAATTGTCCAAAATGTGTTGGTATGCTGAGGCCTTAAGAGTTCCCTTCATTGGATCTAAGGCGCCAAGCCCAACCCCTGAAAAACAACCCCACACCATAATTCCCCCTCCACCAAATGATTTGGACCAGTGCACAAAGGTTTGAGTGGTATGTGATCCAGCCTCCCTATAAAGGGACCAATCGAGGAGGGAGAGAGAAAGAAAAAGGAAGACAATCGCCCATTGACTGGGTGTGGAGAGAGCCGCACTGCACTGTTAGCTGTCATCAATGCGACTCTCTCCAGACCCAGGCCCCGGATCAATAGATACACAGAGCCTAAAGCCTTGTACATATGATCGGATTTTCAGCAGTGATGAGAGACTGTCTGCCTAAAATCCGACAGTTAGTACGCTCCTTCAGACAATTGTTGTCCAACTCTCCGCCAACAAATGTTGGATGGCAGGCTAGTAAATTTTTGGCGGATGACAGACTGTTGTAAGGTTTTCGTATAGTGTGTACACAAGTGAGTCACACAAAAGTCCAAAGTACAAACATGCATGCTTGGCTGTTGCTCAACAATCCGATCGTGTGTACGAGGCTTAACTCTGGATCAAGCCTGCACAAATTCCCCCAAAGCAAGCAGCTTTCTATGAGGCACTCAGAAGGGAGGAGGAGCCAGGAGCACTCGCAGGGGGACCCTAGGAGAGGAGGATCGGGGCTGCTCTTTCCAAACTTGCACAGAGAAGGCAATTATAACATGTTTTGTTATGGTAAAAGTCATATATTTTTTTATTTATAATGTTAATGGCTCATAATATTACTATTCATGCCAGAATTCGATCTATTGATTTTAACGCCGCTCACCTTCAGTGCCAAGTCTATTTGATTCTTAATGTTCTGTATGATGTAACCCTCCAAACCCGAATGATTACTTGTCTTCAGCAGACACCTGAGCAAAGAATAGCTTGTTAGTTGAATTCTGGCTAAAAAACATCATGAAGCTTATTTGGCCATAACCATTTTTCTGTTTAAAAACGAAATATGCAAAAGACTGTACTGGTAAATGTAGAAAGAGATGGGATTTCCCTTCAAGATGGCTTCTCCCAACTGAGCAGAGCTGTTACAGAGAATGCTAGCACAACATATTTAGAGGGAGAATTAAAAAAAAATATTTCCTTTAAAATAGGCAACTGCTAAATAAGTGCCTGCTGTGCCATAGAAATGTGGATGGGGGCTTGGGTATTCACCAACATATTAATAAAATGTTTCACAGGAGCCTACCTAAAAAATTGGTGAAGAAGAGGTTTTAAACTGGTGCAACCCCCTCCCTCCCTCCTAGTCTACAGTGTCTTCATGTGCCCATATTAAGCCCCGTACACACAGGCTGAATGCCCGGCGATAAAAAAAATGGCCAACATTCGGCCCGTGTACTGGGTCTGACAGAAGATGGCCGTCTGGTCAGCTTCTGGCAGACATGCATTCTGGAAAAGAAGCAGCCAGATGGCTCCTGATCAGCACTTTGAGCCAATAGCTGAAAGCGCTGACCAGAGTGTTCTGGCGAGGGGGCTGTCCCCCTGTCAGAACTCAACAGCTCAGCAGGGGAGATCGCGGTACTAACATCGGATTGTTAGTAAAGCTGCTCTGACCAGTGGTGACAGTTTTTTTTTTCCCATTCACCCTGCTGGGTTGAACGGAAAAAAAACCCTCAGTGTGTATCAGGCTTTAGTAAACTTCTTTCAGGTTATGACAGCTGGTCAAACAAGCATACATTTCTGGAGCAGGCAGACTACCAAATGAAAGAGCTTAATAGTTTATTCTGAAGAAAAATATCCAAGAATAATAATGCCAGACATTATGCCAGGCCCAAATTTTCTTGTAAACATTGGCAAGAACTTTATAATAATTAAAAAGAAAATCGAATTACTGTAGATCATGTTGTATTGTTCTCTTTATGTAAAATTATTATTTAAGTTACTTGTTCTTCGATAAGGGTTGGCTCCAAGTCATGAAACAATGGTAGGTTTAGTCGAACCCTTACCTGAATAATTTATATTTTCCTTCCACACAGAATTTGTCAATCACCAACTGTAACATGGTCAGACTTTTCTTCCTCTAAAATAAATATCCAGAGATTATAGTGGAGATGAGACTGCATTCTTACAGCAGGTACAGTACAATTTTCACCTACGTCAGCTTGTCAGACTCACCAGATGTTCAATAGGGCACAGTGTCATCACCTTCACCAAGTCCTGACAGAGAAGACAGAAGCAGAGTACTGATTTAGTGCAAGGACATCAATAACTCTTCGCACAGTAAAAAATATTATTTCTTTATCTGCAGTAACAGAGGGAGCCACCTACCTGGATAATGGATCTAATCAATCCTCTACAGTGCCTTGAAAAAGTATTTATACCCCTTGATTTTCCACATTTTGTCATGTTTCAACCAAAAATGTAAATGTATACCAACACAAAGTGGCACATAATTCTGAAGTGGAAGGAAAAATAGCATTTTTCCTACAGTTTACCTGTAAAATCCTTGTCTTGGAGTACAACACGGGACACAGCACAGCTATAGTAATTACTATCTGGGTTATACACCACCTATAGGTGAATGGACACTGGCACACCAAAAAGACAGCAAGTTCCCCTCTATATAACCCCTCCCATACAGGAAGTACCTCAGTTTTGTAGCAAACAAGTCCCAAAAAGAGGGGAGGGACCTTTGTGTCCCGTGATGTACTCCAAGAAAAGGATTTTACAGGTAAGCTGTAGGAAAAATCCTATTTTCTTTATCGTACGTCACAGGACACACAGCAGCTATAGTAATTAATATCCAGGATGTCCCAAAGCAATGCCCCTAAGGGCAGGGAGACACCATCATAGAAACTGCCACCAAAGAAGGACCTACTCTCCTATTTGTGATATGCTGAGGCCAAAGGCAGCATCTTCTACATGATTGACATCGACCTGGTAAAAATCCTGTAGATGTATAAACAAACTAGGGGTCTTGTACACCTGGGCCCCTGACACCTGGTGATGGATGGCTCAAGATACTCACACCTGGTAGAGAATCTTTTCCCAGAAAAAAAATAAATTTTGCCATTTAACCCCTTCCCGCAGAGCGTACGCAGATGTGCGTACTCGGCTTCCAGGGGTTATACCGGGATGATGCCCGCACCTGCAGGCATCATTCCGGCACCGGTTTTTCCAGCGGGCGATTGGCTATCCAGCCATAACAACCGAAGTGGCTAAAAGCCGCTCGGCTGTTATGCCGTAGGAGCGGGAGGGGACGCCCCCCCCCCTCCTGCCGCTCCCGCTCGATCGGGAGCACCGATTCAAGATCCAACGCCTCCGGCTGCTGGGGAGGAACGGGAACGAAGCCGTAATCAGCTTCGTTCCAGTATCCTAATAGTAAAAACGGAAGCGACGTCATGGCGTCACTTCCCGTTTACTCGGCTGCAATGGCGCCGGTTTTAAAAAAAATATACAGTATTCAGAATCGCCGTTTTCGGCGATCTGAATACATTGAAGTGTAAAGGAGGGATGGGGGGTCTTTTAGACTCCTCCATAAAGAGTACCTGTCACCACCTATTACTGTCACAAGGGATGTTTACATGTTTACATTAATTTTCTAGAAAAAGATATGGATTTTAACTTGTAAACACCAAATGCCAAAAATAGGCTTAGTCATGAAAGGGTTAAACCATAGGCATCATTGATAAACTCGCAAATCTGCTGCTAAATTAATATTCAACCTGGATGCCGCCTGCCCTTCTTGGGCTCTTCTGGCAGCACAAACCAGGATTCCTGACTTGTGCCGACAACTCAAGTAGACCCCGAGCGACCGAACTACCTTTAGATTAGGTAGCAATCTTTCTCCTGCCGACTGTGGATTAAGAGAAAAATAAAAGGCAAGACACTGTCCTGATTCAAGTGAAAACTAGAAACCACTTTAGGCAATAAAAATGAGGTTCAATGTAGAAAAATTTAAAATAATGCATTTGGGTGGCAAAAATAGGAATGCAATCTTTACACTGGGGGGAGAACCTCTGGGGGAATCTAGGATGGAAAAGGACCTGGGGGTCCTAATAGATGATAGGCTCAGCAATGTCAAGCTGCTGCTAACAAAGCAAACAGAATATCGGCATGCATTAAAAAGGGGATCAACTCCAGAGATAAAACAATAATTCTCCCGCTCTACAAGACTCTGGTCCGGCCGCACCTAGAGTATGCTGTCCAGTTCTGGGCACCAGCCCTCAGGAAGGAAATGGAGCAAGTACAAAGAAGGGCAACAAAGCTAATAAAGGAGGATATTAGTTATGAGGAAAGATTGCGATCACTGAACTTATTCTCTCTGGAGAAGAGACGCTTGAGAGGGGATATGATTTCAATACACAAATACCGCACTGGTGACCCCACAATAGAGATAAAACTTTTTCGCAAAAGGAAGTTTAACAAGACTTGTGGCCACTCAGTAAAATTAGAAGAAAAGAGCTTTAACCTTAAACTACGTAGAGGGTTCTTTACTGTAAGAACGGCAAGGATGTGGAATCCCCTTCCACAGGCGATGGGCATTGATAGTTTCAAGAAACTATTAGATAAGACCGCAACATACAGGGACATACAATGTAATACTGACATATATTCACACACATAGGTTGGACTTGATGGACTTGTGTCTTTTTTCAACCTCACCTACTATAACTATGTAACTGTCCCTGGAAAAAAAAATGGATAGGGACGAACTCCCACTCACATATTTCTGCAGGTGCCACTTCCTGGCTTCACCCCAGGCAAAAAATATTTTCAAGTCCTGTAATTGAAGTTGGCTTCCAGGGGCTCAACAGTGCGGAGATACAGGACTATCCCAGTCCAGCGGGACCTGATGGGCTAGTGTCCAAGGAACCTCCGCCAGACCCGCTATGTCAGTGTACCAAGCCCCCCTGGGCTAATTCGGCCAACACTAATATCAGTGTTACCACCTCACGGATTCTTCGCAAAAGATGTGTCAGAATCCGAAATGGAAAAAAAAACATCAAATAAGGGAGAACCAGACCTTAAAGTGTTACCAGTACATGTACCCATATTGGCAGTGGGACTCGTGTCCCGGACACACCTGTCCCAAACTGTTGTAGAACTTGGAATCTAGTAGATTCCCCTGCAAAGTTCCCCTTGCCACTATCCTATACCTGGAATAAGTATTGACGATAGAGACTGCACTTGTACTGTCCCAGAAAGAATGTGGTACACCTCCCCGAGTCGTATGACCCCGGCTGCCGCCCTGGTGGTTGATATATGCGCCTGCACAGGCATCTCCAGATTGAAGCTACAAGTTTGTCCTATAATCCAGAGCAAGACATGCTGGCCAAAAATTCCAAGCTATTGGACAGTATTCTCTCCTGTGGAGACCAAGCCCACTGAACTGTAGCCAGCCTCAAGTCAACTTAGAGAGACTGGCATCAGTGGTTATTTTCCAGATTCCAGAAAAGAAAGAAAGAATATCAAGCAATTATTTTTTTTTCTCTGCAACACCCCGGAAAACAGAGCCTTCTGGCAATCCAATGCCTGGATCTTCAAGTTCTAGACAGAGAATGAACCTCTACTAAGACCTGCAGTAGGGCTGTATGTAGGGAATGTGCTGACCTAAACACAGCTTCCTCCTGTAGAAATATATCAAAGGAAAAAAAAACTGCTTTCCACTGCAATTGCAGAAACCTTTGATGAGCCTGGAAACAAAAACGACACATGAAGATGTGTGTTTACAGATGATTATGGACCCCGAAATCTACCTTTCTCAGAGAGGTCATCACTGAACAGTCTAGCCTATCTGAAACTGAAGGATGTTCAGTGGTTTGGAGATCTTAATATTGACCTCATGTCCCTATTTGGTTTTGGAACTGCTACCATTTAATTGTCTCACAATAATGAGCCCATAACTTCTGCTCCAAGAGCAAATGCAAGGCAAAAGACTGACAACTGTGTGACAGACCCAGATAGTCTGGGATCCAATATGCGTTTACGGAAGCATGTGCTTATGCAACTATGCAAATCAGGCAAAATATGAAAGTGTGTGTCGCTTTAAACACGCACCCATGCAATAAGTGCCCATGGAAACAAGCATTTACGCAATAAGCAAACATGCGTTTATGAAACATGTTTATGCAACATGTATCTATGCAGATATGTATAAACATGCATCTTTATGCAATCCTATATCCTTATGCAACCATGTATAAACATGTATCTTTATGCAACTATTAATCTTTATGCGATCATGTATCTTTATGTGATCACATATCTGAAAGCACGTTTAACCACTTCCCGGCCGGCGCACGCCGGCAGAATGGCACGGGCAGGCATATTGGCGTACAGGTACGTCCAATCCTAAATGCCGCCCTGCCATCACGCCGCCGGCGGCGCCCCCGCGTGCCGTTCGGGACCCCCGTGAGTCCGGTCGCGGGTCCCGCGGACTCGATCGCAGAGGGCATACCCACAATCGTCTCACGGGGTGGCTGAACTGGGAGATGCAGTTGTAAACAGCATCTCCCCGTTCTGCCTAGCAACAAGTGATGCTGATCTCTGCTCCATGTGATTGGAGCAGAGATCAGTGTTCACTAAAAGAAAGCCCAGCCCCCAACAGTTAGTAACACGCCCCTAGGAACACTTAACCCCTACACTGCCACCCACTGGTTAACCCCTTCACTGCCAGTGTCATTTACACAGGAATCACTGCATTTGTATAGCAGTGATTGCTGTATAAATGACAATGGTCCCAAAAATGTGTCAAAAAATATAATAAAAACGCTGATCGCCGCCATTACTAGTAAAAAAAAAAAATATTTATTAATTAAAATGCCCTAAAACTATCCCCTATTTTGTAAACGCTATAACTTTTGTGCAAATAATCGTTTATTACGATTTTTTTTTAACTGAAAATATGTAGAAGAATACGTATCAGCCTAAACTGAGGGAAAACTTTTTTTTTTATATTTTGGGGGATATTTATTATAACAAAAAGTAAAAAATAATGCGTTTTTGTCAAAATTGTCGATCTATTTTTTTTTTATAGAGCAAAAAATAAAAACCGCAGGGGTGATCAAATACCACCAAAAGAAAGCTCTATTTGTGGGAAAAAAAAGGACGTCAATTTTGTTTGGGAGCCACGTCGCACGACCGTGCAATTGTCAGTTAAAGTGACGCGATGCAGAATCGCAAAAAGTGGTCTGGTCTTAAGCCAGCAAAAAAGTCCGGTCTGTAAGTGGTTAACCATGTATATTTGAGCAAACATGTATCTTTATGCAACCATGTATCCTTATGCGATCATGTATATTTAAGCAAACATGTATAAACATGCATTCTTATGTGATCATGCATCTTTATGCAGCCATTTATCGTTATGCGATCACGTATCTTCATGCAAACATGTATAACAATGTATATTTTAGCAAACATGTATAAACATGCATCCTTATGCCACCGTGTATTTATGCAATCATGTATCACCATGTATATTTATACAAACATGAACGTGCATCCTTGTGCAACCATGTATATTTATGCAAAAAAGTAAAAACATGCATCTTTAGCAACTGAGTTTTAGGTAGTTTGCAAGCATGCACCTACTTAACTGCAGTTGGCCCCATACTAGCCCTGCAGGATTTAGCCAAGCACATATGCACTATACTGGAGATACAACTCCTTAAAAATGCACCCATGCTCATGTTTCTCCAAATGTGTATATTTAAACATGCATTGCATGCAACAAGTTTGCAAGCATATATACTACGCTGCACCCTGCCTGCCGAGCAGTCAACACTTTAAAGTGAACTGCCAACCATTCAGGGGTGCATTGACTTACACTTGTACAGTCCCCTCGAATAAGCAGTAAATATGCAGCATACAATCATGACTTGTCTGTCACAAAATTCTCCCATAGCAAGTACTCACACTTAGTATCCATGGGCTGCTGCTATGTCTCCAGAGCCCTGCTGAACCTGTTGTCACATGGCACGACCACCCTTCCGCTTCCTGTCTGCACTGCACCCTCTAGTGGCTGGAGGAGAAATAGCAGCCCACCATAACCAAGCAGTACATAGCATGATTAAACAGCACACTGCTCCCAGTGGCCCTGGGAGAACAGACCGTCAGATCTCTCTTTTTTTTTTCAAAAGAGAAACTGCAAAAATGCACCAAAATAACCAGAGACCAATCTTCACCAATCACAGAAAGCTTTGTCATAAAAGACCTCCAAAGAATGGGTCCCCCTTAATCTGGGGTCTACTCCCCTGAACTTGTATAGAACTCTGCAGGAAAGCACCTTGGTTAGAATAAACACTGCACAGGGTCCAGTGCCAAAAGTTTGCATTACAGGCAAAACTCCAGGTATCTTCTCTCCTTCCAATGAGGCTTGGGTACCATCCATTTTGGCTGACAGCTTTTTCAAATGGATCCGATTGAAGTCCATGATTCTTAATAGAACCATCCAGACCTCTAAGTACACAGGTATCACATCAGTGACCACCACCTTGCAGACTGATGAAAAAACTGAGGTACTTTCTTTATAAGAGGGGTTATATAGAAGGGGACTTCCTGTCTTTTTGGTGTGCCAGTTTCCATTCACCTATAGGTGGTGTATAACCCAGATAGTAATTACTATAGCTGTGCTGTGTCCCGTGATGTACGATAAAGAAATTATAAATGGTTTTCAAACTTTTTTTTTTTTACAAATAAATGTTAGAAAAGTGTGGCGTGAATTTGTATTCAGCCCCCAAGTCAATACTTTGTAGAACCACCTTTCACTGCAATTACAGCTGCAAGTCTTTTGGGTATGTCTCTACCAGCTTTGCACATCTACAGAGTGACATTTTTGCCCATTCTTCTTTGCAAAATAGCTCAAGCTCTGTCATATTGGATGGAGAGAGTGTCTGAACAGCAATTTTCAAGTTTTGCCACAGATTCTCAATTGGATTTAGATCTGGACTTTGACTGGGCCATTCTAACACATGCATATGCTTTGAGCTAAACTGTAGCTCTGGCTGTATGCTTCGGGTCGTTGTCCTGAAGGTGAACCTCCACCACAGTCTCAAGTTTGTTGCAGACTCCAACAGGTTTTCTTCTAAGATTGCCCTGTATTTGGCTCCATCCATCTTCTCATCAACTCTGACCAACTTCCCTGTCCCTGCTGAAGAAAAGCATGCCCACATGATGCTGCCACCACCATATTTCATGGTGGGGATGGTGTGTTCAGGGTGATGTGCAGTGTTAGTTTTCTACATATTTGCTGTGTCCCCCACATGGCTTCTCTCAAACTGCAAACAATACTTTTTATGGCTTTCTTTCAACAATGGCTTTCTTCTTGCCACTCTTCCAAAAAGGCCAGATTTGTGGAGTGCAAGATTAATAGTGGTCCGGTGGACAGATTCTCCCACCTGAGCTGTGTATCTCTTCAGCTCCTCCAGAGTTATCACAGGCCTCTTGGCTGCTTCTCTTATTAATGGTCTCCTTGCCTGGACTGTCAGTTTAGGTGGACGACCATGTCTTGGTAGGTTTGCAGGTGTGCCATACTATTTCCATTTGCAGATGAATTGAACCGTGCTATGTGAGATGTTCAAAGCTTGGGTTATTTTTTTATAACCTAACCCTGCTTTAAAATTCTCCACAAACATTATCCCTGACCTGTCTAGTGTGTTCCTTGGCCTTCATGATGCCGTTTGTTCACTAAGGTTCTCCAACAAACCTCTGAGGGCTTCACAGAACAGCTGTATTTATGAGATTAAATTACACACACTCTATCTACAAATTAGATGACTTCTGAAGGCAATTGGTTTCACTAGATTTTAGTTAGGGGTATCAGAGTAAAGGGGGCTGAATAGAAATATTTATTTGTAAAAAATGTTGAAAACCATTTATCATTTTCCTTTCACTTCACAATTATGTGCCACTTTGTGTTGGTCTATCACATAAAATCCAAATAAAAACATGACAAAAGGTGGACAATTTCAAGGGGTATGAATACTTTTTCAAGGCACTGTATGTGTTTCATGGGTGTCATTGTTTTTCCTTGCTGATACTGTGAATACAGACCAGCAGACCTCCTTAAAGAGGCCCTGTCACTAGCTCACAGTTTCAAATTTGAATCCTCACAGAGATACAACAATATTCTTACACGTTTCCCCACTTTCTCGTATACAGTATATGTAGAAGTGTTGGATCCTTTACTTTGCCAGCCTGCACCTAGGCTCTATCCCTTCACACCACCTCATCTCCACCACCACAACACTTGAATGTCTGAGCAATTCACAGCACAACCCAGGGGGAAATCAAATAATAGTGCCAAGACTCCCATTCCATACACATTTTAGCAATCTTGTGCAGCCCCTGTGCTTTATAGTTGCTTCTTGGCTGTCTGGTTCACTGTCTACTGAGTGCAAACTCCATAAAAGACAGCGGCTCCGACAGCTAAGATGCAATTGTAAACAAAGGCTCAATCACTTTTAACCACTCAGCAGCAATCTTAGAGAGGTTTCATCTACTGGCCAATGGAAGCTGCAAGTCATTATTAAATGCAACTGCTATACTGAATAATTAGCAAAAGATCAGGGATGGGGTTGTTGTAAGCTTGAGAACAAGCATTGGTGTGGTAATATGCAGTCCATCAGTCACAGGCCTAAATGGAATTTTGTGTTTATGCTGTGTATCCATCTATTATTGCCTCTCCACTGTGACTCAGCCAAATGTATGCCAACCCATAGTATGGAGCGATCCATAAGTATGCCGAGATATGGTTTTCATAGACAGCTAAGCACATCCATGTCTTCTGACATTATTACTCAAGAGCCAATACACTCCGTCATGACTTTATTTGTGTGGGGTGCCCAAAGTTGGGTTTCAATCCTATATTCTTGATAAACTTTCGAAAAATTTGAAAATGAAATAAAATAAATGAAATATATAACATTTCTGCACATAAAAATTACAAAGAAAATGATTCCTAGGTACATGAATCTGTTGAACCGATTCAAACATTACTACCCAGAAATGTGATGAACCAAAGCAGGGATATGCAATTAGCAGACCTCCAGCTGTTACAGAACTACAAGTCCCATTAGGTATAGCAAGACTATGACAGTTACAAGCATGACACCCAGAGGCAGAGGCATGATGGGACTTGTAGTTTTGCAACAGCTGGAGGTTCGCTAATTGCATATGCCTGAACTCAAGGTTTAGGCCCAAACAAAACATCT